>NW_016107396.1:6052149-6053403 GCF_001604975.1 Cebus imitator
CAAAATGGCAGTATCAAATTCACACATAACAATATTAACCCTAAATGTAAATGGACTAAATGCCCCAATCAAAAGACACAGACTGGCAAATTGGATAAAAAGCCAAAACCCATCGATGTGCTGTATCCAGGAAAACCATCTCATATGCAAGGATACACAAAGGCTCAAAATAAAGGGATGGAGGAAGGTTTACCAAGCAAATGGAGAGCAAAAAAAAGCAGGAGTTGCAATTCTCTTCTCTGATAAATTAGACTTTAAACAACAAAGATCAAAAGAGACAAAGAAGGACATTACATAATGGTAAAAGGATCAACGCAACAAAAAGAGCTAACGATCCTAAATATATACGCACCCAATACAGGAGCACCCAAATACATAAGGCAAGTTCTTAATGACTTGCAAAGAGACTTAGACTCCCACATAATTATAGTGGGAGGCTTTAACACCCCATTGTCAATATTAGACAGACCAACCAGAAAATTAACAAGGATATCCAGGACTTGAACTCAGACCTGGACCAAGCAAACCTAATAGATATTTACAGAACTCTCCACCCCAAATCCACAGAATATACATTCTTCTCAGCACCACATCACGCCTACTCTAAAATTGACCACATAATTGGGAGTAAATCACTCCTCAGCAAATGAAAAAGAATGGAAATCATAACAAACAGTCTCTCAGGCCACAGTGCAATCAAGTTAGAAATCAGAATTCAAAAACTAACCCAGAAACGGACAGCTTCATGGAAACTGAACAACTTGCTCTTGAATGTTGACTGGATAAACAATGAAATGAAGTCAGAAATAAAGATGTTCTTCAAAACCAACGAGAATGAAGACACAACATACCAGAATCTCTGGGACACATTTAAAGCAGTCTCTAGAGGAAAATATATAGCAATAAGTGCCCACATGAGAAGCAAGGAGAGATCAAAAATTGACACGCTATCGTGAAAATTGAAAGAGCTAGAGGAGCAAGATCCAAAAAAAACTCAAAACCTAGCAGAAGACAAGAAATAGCTAAGATCAGAGCAGAAATGAAGGAGATAGAGACACAAAAACCCTTCAAAAAATCAATAAATGCAGGAGCTGGTTTTTTGAAAAAAATCAACAAAATAGACCACTAGCCAGATTAATAAAAAAGAAAAGAGAGAATAACCAAATTGATGCAATAAAAAACAATAAAGGGGATATCACCACAGATTCCACAGAAATTCAAACCATAATCAGAGATTATTACAAACAACTCTAT
>NW_016107396.1:6056053-6065954 GCF_001604975.1 Cebus imitator
AGGCAGCAAATCACACTGCCACGTGTGTACCTATGCAACAATCTTGCATGTTCTTCACATGTACCCCAAAACCTAAAATGCAATAAAATAAATAAATGGAAAATAAAATAAAATCTAAATGTATTATTTAATTTTAGTTATCTAATTTTCTTCTATAAAATCTAAATGTATTAGATATTTAAAGTTAAAATCTAAATGTATTTGTTATATACATTATAATAATTTATATTATATTAGAAATTATATGTACTTATATGTATTTATATTTAAAATACATTTATATTTATATTTAAAATACATTTATATTTATATATTTATTAATATATATATTTGTTTATATATATTAATGTATTAGTTATATACATATACACACAGAGGTATATGTAAAATCTAAATGTATTTAGTTATGTATTATAAAATATTAAAATACCTATTTCTCCAGGGCGATTTTTAAAATACCCCAAATACATTTTGCCTTTTACCAATAACAGTGTTCTGTGAATGCTTCCCATGTTTTCTTAATTGGAAAATGCTATATTCCCTGTCCCACCCCAAAAAACCTCATGCTACACACCACGGCCAGCATCCACCACAGATAACTTCTTTCACCATTGCCAGCATTTTCCTGTTGTTCATTGTCTATGTAAAACAAAGGCACAAAAGGTAACTTTGACGTGGTTTTCTTGTTAAAATTGTCTAAATCATATGGATGTGGACCTTAGCTTCTTAACTACAAACTACTATTAAATATTTGGCAACACTTTTGTTTCAAACATCTCATTTCTGCAGACTCAAAAAAGTCCCTGAAGTGTCACACTGGACATCAGTATGTCAATTTCAATTAAGTGTCAATTTTTTCTGCATTTTTTTTTTGCTTCTGTTTAGAATAGAACAAATGTAGAAGAGAGAGGCAAAGAATCAGGTTCAAAAGCAACATAGATTTGAAAGAGAATAACGAACTTATAATGGTTCATTCTCCTTTCTTATTTCCAGCTTAGAAAGATCTTTCTATACTTGAATATGTACTTCTCGGAGATTAAAAAAAAAATTTCTACAGCCACTAGATGTCATTGTGATGTCATTCAAGTATGGATGGGCAATCATACATCTAATACAATCCAAAAGAAAGATTTATGCAAGACGAAAACAGGTGATATGTTATCATTATCTTGAAAATGGTGACGAAACACTTTCCTTATCAGGGAAAAAAGCTAAAGTTCCTATTATCTGCTGAAAAGATTCTCCTAGAATCTTGGGAAAACAATGCATTATGGTTATTTGACCTTGTTCTAGCTTTATTACCTCAGAAGGCCCTGTTCATTCTACAGCCGTGTTTTAATTCTGAAATTATTCAACTCCTATTGTTAAGTACCTAACTTTAAAGGGGAGGAAACAATGGATGTGTGAAAGCAGTTAAAGGCAAGTTTTCAGGTAAAGAGGAAAAGGGATAAGGTTAAAGAAGTCTTATATAATAGTACCTACTTTCTCTGTGAGTTAGAGTGAAGGTAGATCAATTTCTTTTTGCATGAGGGATGAAGCAGTGTGTAGCTGAATGGTAAAGAGTGATGAAGGTTTCAAGTACCTTTTGCAGGTAATGAAAGACTGTGATAGACTGAATTGTGTCCATAAAAAGTCCTCTCATCAGAAGGGTGGGGTCCTAATTTAATACGTTTGGGTCCTTATAAGAAGAGGAATAAACACCAGCGGTGCACACAGATAATGAAAAGGCCCTGTGTGGATGAAGAAGAAAAAGTGGTCATGGGAAAGCCAAGGTGAAAGGCCGCAGGGGAAACCAAACCTTCCAGCACCTTTATCTTAGATTTCCAGTCTCCAGAACTATGAGAAAATTAATTTTGGTATGTTAAACTCCCCAATATACTGTACTATTTATGGCAACCCTAGCAGACTAACAAAAACAGGTATATAACTAGGTTAATATAGGATTACTTGTGGGGTTAACATGGAAAATTTGTAATGATGCTTTGGCAAATGCTGGTAGTGGCCACCTCAATGTTTATTTATTCTCATCTTTTTCCTTGTGAGCAAATATATATTTGCATACACACACACACACACACGTGCGCGCACACACACACACACACACACACACACACACACACAGTCCTTATAGCTAACACTGGTTCTCAGCAAAAGTCTACTGAGACACTTCTGAAGCAGATTTGCTTTCTAAATACAGGTACTGTCACTTTTCTTCTGGTTACTTCCTTTATTTTTTCCTGACTGCTCTTTGTATGTGAGGTTGGACATGGCAAATTGCTCATGGCCTTGAAAGTACTCACTAGATAACCAGGATGATTAAAGCCAAATGAAAAGAATAGTGGACCAGAAAGAAGCTGAAAACATTAATGACGTAGTGGAACTACTCTTATTAAACAATAAACATTTTATTTGGGTAAGCCATTGTATTTGACTTATCTATTACATTCATTCAGCTACAATCTTTAGAGATGCCAACTTAATAGACAGATTTACCCAAGACTGATGTTTTGCCAGGCAATTATAGCAGAAAGGCTAGGGAAAGAAATGGAAGTAATTTGACAAGAAACTAATGCAAATCCAATCTAGTTTACATGGTTTAAAAAAAAATAGAAAAGAAAGTGTATAGAATAAGTTATATTTAATTGGGAAAATTAGCAGAAAAAAAGGACTTAATAAAGTTGGAGAATGGATGTGGAGGGAATAAGTAAAGAAAACAATAGGAAAAATAAAAGTGGTAATCAGAGTGACACATTAGAGTTTACATAATGAAACAGTTTCCTGTAGCAACACATTTCATAATATACCCAGAGGTAATAGTGGCTCAGTTAGAAGAAAGATAAAGGTCTTTATGGTTTATATGAAGGATGTTGTCATCTACATAGACAGTAATGACAGGCAAAAAAATGGAATAATATGAGTTAAAAAGGAAGACTCTAAGCTATATACTAAAAGCTTTAATGAAATCTGTAAATCATCAATATATGACAGTGTTGAAGAGTAGAGGACAGTGTAACTCTGACATGGATTGACAGTATGACATGGATTTTAAGAGGACAAATTTTATACAATACAGGAATAACAGGGAGTTAAGACAATATATGTCTTCCCAATCCGTTGGTACCGGAAAGTAGCTTCCACTTATCTTTCTAATTATCTTTAAAGCAAATATTTATCAAATGTTTATTAAACAAAGAATGATCACCTTCTCAATTCTTGCCCATATTTAATCCCCACACAGAAGCCTTCCAACTAACTGAAAGAATCTGATAAGTTCCTAAATTATTTTCCCATTTTCCTTAAAAAAAAAAAAAAAAAAGAGGAAGCTGACATTTTAGAATGGCAGGAGACCTTAGAAATTAAACCTGGCCTTCAACCATAGTGATGTGCCCCTACTTTAATGCAATTTTCACTTAAGCATCTTTCCCTTTGTAGGACCCACTTGATGAGAAATTCTTTCCTTCAGTAGAAATAACCATAGTCCCCATTTAGCCTCACAAAAGAACTTCTCTTCAAAGCTGCTTCCTTTTGAGGACATAGATTACCAGGTGTTCATTTCTAAAGTCAATTTCTGCCTCCTTAACTGACCCACCAGTGAGTATTTGCAGAAAATTTGGTCTAGATTCTAAACTCCCCTACTAAATAAACTTGGGGAGACATACCATTTCTTTGCCAAGACAAATTAAGCTTACCTGTCTCAATCTGTACCAACACCAACTTCAATTTCCAGTTGCTATGCCGCATCAGGTTACCTAACATATCATTTTAACCCTAATTTTGTAAAGTTTCTTTTTCAATGACTACCATTTTTCTTTTGAAATATGATTAAAGAAGATACTTGATGCAAAGATACTTATCTGTTTTCTTACCATAGTTCAGTAAATCCTACATAATCTGGCTCCAATCTACCTCTCCCATTCCTACTTGTACCACTTAGCTCTTAAGCTATCTGATACCCAGCCACATTGGCCCTCTTTATTTTCCTGACAAAGCAAATTTATTTCTCTTTCTTCTGCCTGCACTTCCTGATCTTCCCAGGTTTGGCTCCATTTTATCATGTGGATCTCACCTTAAATATTCCTGTTCAAGGAGACTCTTCATGACCACAATGGCAGTCAGCTGTTCTTTATGGTGTCATCAGTATTAGTTTTCTGCACTTCATTTATAACTACTTGTGCTAGGCAGAATCCTGGTCCTCCAAAGATGTTCACATCTTCATTCCCAGACCTGTGAATATGTTACCTTACATGTGAAAAGAGACTTTGTGTGTGACTGGGTTAAAGATCTGGAAATGGAGAAATAATCTTGGATTTTCCAGGTTGACTCAATGTAATCATTAGAATTCTTGTAAGAGAAAAGCAGGAGAATCAGTGGCATGGAGAAAACATATGATAATGAGGGCAGAAATTGGAGTGTTACACTTTGAAGATAAACAAACAAAGAGATCACAAGCCAAAGATGGGAGCAGAAGTTCAAGTGCTACAATTTGAAGATAAACAAAGAGACCACAAGCCAAAGAATAGAGGAAGTGTCTAGAAGGCAGAGAAGGCAAGGAAATTGATTGTCTCCTAGATCCTCCAGAGGAATCACAGTCCATCTAACACGTTGATTTCAGCCCAGTGAAACCAATGTCGAACTTCTGGTCTCCAGAACTGTAAAGTAATAAATTTGTGTTGTTTTAAGTCATTGGTTTGTGCAAATTATAGCAGCAGTAGAATACTAATACTCTACCTGATATTTTTCTTGTTTCATTTATTTATTTATCATCAATTTCCCCTACTAGAATGTAAACACCATAAAGACAAGAACCTTGTTTTTTATACTCACCACTTACATTCTTGGAGAAATATATAATAGGCACTGAATAAGTTGAATTGAGTGAATAATTGTTTATCATATGTAATTTTTGCATTTTCTCTGTCAAAGTTATTATTTCCCTAGACATCAAAACTTTATGCTTTCTGACTATGAAAAAAGAAATGTTTGGTAGAGATGAAAGTACATTGAACATTGTAATCTCAGTGTTGGAGGACAGTTATAACTTAGAATCTCCTGCACCAAAAATATGGTCCTTCTCATCCTGAGTTAGCACCTCATAAGAAGGACATGATCTACATTGATATTTGTAATTCTTTGCCAAGGCACATGCTGGTGGTTATTAATTGGATTATCTTGACCTTTGTGTAAACTATTAACCCCAGAGTTGATATAATTATTTTTAGAGCTATAAACAGCAAGAATGATGATGGAGTTGCCGTAACTTTATCTGGAGTTTATTGTTCTTTTTAAAAGTTTACATTAGGATTCACTCTTAGAGTTGTAAATCCTGTGGGTTTTGACAAATGTACAACAACATGTATGCACCATAAGTATCATAAAGAATAATTTCACTTCCCTAAAAATTACCTATGTTACATTTACCCCTTCCTCTCCCAAAATCCTGATAACCACCAGTCTTATTATTGTCTTCATAGTTTTGCTTTTTGCAGAAAAATATAACAAATATTTTAGATATATCACATTTTATTTATTCATTCATCAGCTGATTAATGGACTATTAAGTTTCCACTTTTTTATTATTATGGATATACCACATTTTATTCATTCATCAGCTGATTAATGGAGTATTGTTTCCACTTTTTTATTATTATGAATAATGCTGCTATGAGAATTTATGTTAAAGTGTTTGTGTGAGCATATATTATCATGTTTCTTGGTTTTATCCTAAAAGTGAACTGTCTGGTCGTAAAATAACTCTATGTTTAACATTTTCAGAGAATGCCAGACTACTGCACAAAATATATGCACCATTTTACACTCTCACTGGCAGTGTATAATAATTTTACTTTCTCCACATCCTTTACAACACTTGTTATTATCTGTCTTTTTGATTAAAGCTATCCTATTGGGTATAAAGTGGCATCTCAAAGTTTTATTTGTATTTTCCTGAGAGCTAAAAATGTTGACCATTTTTCATGTGCTTCTAGCCATTTGTATATTTTCTTTGGAGAAGTGTCTGTTCAGATTCTTTGCCCATTTGAGTTACCTATATTATTGAATTTTAAAAGTTATTTATATATTCTGGATACATGTCCTTAATAGACATATAGGATTTAAAAATATTTTAGGTATGGATAATGACGCTTAAGCAAAATGGATCTGACACGTTTCTATATTACCAAGTGTATTAGTCCATTTTTATACCATTGATAGAGATTCTTAAGACTGGACAATTTACAAAAGAAAGAGGTTTAATTTATTTATAGTTCCAAGTGGCTGGGGAGGCCTCATAATCATGGAGGAAGACAAGGAGGAATAAGTCACATCTTACATGGATGGCAGTAGGCAAAGAGAGAGCTTGTGCGGGTAACTCTGCCTTATGAAGCCAACAGATCTCATGAGACTTATTCACTGTCACAAGAATAGCACGGTTAAAAACCCACCCCCATTATTCGATTACCTCCCACTGGGTCCATTCCACAACATGAGGAAATTTAAGATGAAATTTGGATGGGGACACAGACAAACCATATCATTCTTCCCATGGCCCCTCCCAAATCTCATGTCCTCACATTTCAAAACCAATTATGCCTTCCCAACATTCCCCCAAGTCTTAACTTATTTCAGCATTAACTCAAAAGTCTGTGGTCCAAAGTCTCATCTGAGACAAAGCAAGTCCCTTCTGCCCATGAGCCTGTAAAATCAAAAGCAAGTTAGTTACTTCCTAGAGACAATGGGGGTACAGGCATGAAGTAAATACAGCCATTTCAAAGGTGAGAAATTGGCCAGAACAAAGGGGTTACAGGCCCCATGAAAGTCTGAAATCCAGAAGAGCACTCAAATCTTAAATCTCCAAGATGATCTCCTTTGACTCCATATCTCATATTCAGGTCACACTGATGCAAGAGGTAGGCTCCCATGATTTTAGGTAGCTCCACCCCTATGGCCTTGAAGAATATAGCCTCCCTCCCAGCTGCTTTCATGGGCTGGCATTGAGTGTGTATGGCTTTTCTAGGTCCACAGTGCAAACTGTCATTCAATCTACCATTCTGGGGTCTGGAAGACGGTGGCCTTCTTCTCATAGTTCCAGTAGGCAGTGCCCCAGTAGGGACTCTGTGTGAGGGCTCCAACCCCACATTTTCCTTCTGCACTGCCCTGGCAGAGGTTCTCCATTAGAGCCCTGTTCTCCTGCCACAAAATTCTGCCTGGGCATTCAGGCATTTCCATACACCCTCTGAAATGTAGGCGAAGGTTCCCAAATTCCAATTCTTGACTTCTGTGCACTGGCAGGCTCAACACCATATGGAAACTGTGAAGTCTTGAGGCTTGCACCCTCTGAAGCCATGGCAAAAGCTCTATGTTGGCCCCTTTCAGCCACGACTGGAGCATCTGGGACACAGGGTACCAAGTCCCTAGGCTGCTCACAGCACAGGGAACCTGGACCCCATCCACAAAACTTTTTCCTCCTAGGCCTCTGGGCCTGTGATGGGAGGGGCTGCTGTGAAGACCTCTGATATGCTCTGGAGATATTTTCCCCATTGTCTTGGGCATTAACATTTGGCTTCTCATTACTTATGCAAATTTGTGCAGCAAGCTTTAATTTCTCCGCATAAAATAGAATTTTCTATCACATTGTCAGGATGCAAAGTTTCCAAACTTCTGTGCTCTGCTTCCCTTATAAAACTGAAGGCCTTTAACAGCACCAAGTCACCTCTTGAATGCTTTGCTGCTTAGAAATTTCTTCTGCCAGATGCCCTAAATAATCTCTCTCAAGTTCAAAGTTCTGGAAATCTCTAGAGCATGGGCAAAATGCCTCCAGTCTCTTTGCTAAAACATAAGAAGAGACATCTTTGCTCCAGTTCTAAACAAGTTCCTCATTTCCATCTGAGACCACCTCAGCCTGGATTTCATTGTCCATATCATTATCAGCATGTTGGTTAAACCATTCAACAAGTTTCTAGGGAGTTCCAAACTTTCCCACAGTTTCCTGTCTTCTTCTGAGCCCTCCAAACTGTTCCAACCTCTGCCTGTTATCCAGTTCCAAATTTGCTTCCACATTTTCAGGTGTCTTTTCAGCAACACCCCACTCTACTAGTACAAATTTACTGTAATAGTCTGTTTTCATGTTGTTGATAAAGACATAGCTGAGACTGGTCAATTTACAAAAGAATGAGGTTTGTTGGACTGACAGTTCCACATGGCTGGGGAGGCCTGACAATTGTGGTGGAAGGTGAAAGGCATGCCTCACATGATGGCAGACAAGAGAAGAGAGCTTATGCAGGGAAATTTCCCTTTTTAAAACCATCAGGTCTTATGAGTCTTGTTCACTGTCATAACAGCACAAGAAAGACCACCCCTCATGATTCAAAGACTACCCCTCATGATTCATGGGTCCCTCCCACAACACATGGGAATTCAAGATGAAATCTGAGTGGGGACACAGCCAAACCATATCATTATGTTTGAATGTTAGGCTCTTAATTTACTAGTTCTGTGAATGGGGACATGTGATTTAACTTCCATAAGTGTCAACATTCTCCTTTAAAAAACTGAAGTAATGACAGACCCTTCATTTAATGATATCTTTAGCTTCATTTAATGATGTATTTAATTTTTTATTATTTTATTTAAATAATATTTATTCAGCACATACTAAGATTTGCCGTAACAATTTAGGGAAACTCGGGACAAATAAAGTAGCCAAAATGTCTGGTTTTGTAAGGTTATAATCTAGTGAGTGAATGCAAACAATAAATAATAAACTGAAAATATATATACAAGGAAAATGAAGATCTATGGAGAAAATTATGCAAAAATATCAGTACACCCACTGGAACATAATGAATACTCAATAAATATGACCAGCATATAATTATTATTATTTCTGTCAATAGACCTCTAAGCAATACTACTTCTGGAATGAAGGTATCAGGAGCTCTGCAAACCTCTCCACAGAAAACAAACATAACTGGTAAAAATTATTCTGTAATAATCATTTAAAGCTTCTGGAAAGTGTCATGAAGATATACAGCAAGTGAAGAAATAGTTATTCAAAAAAATCTACTAAATCATAGTAAGAAGAGTGAGAATCTGTGTAATTGAGACTGGACCAACTGCTTCCCTCCCAAATCCAAGCTCTGTGTTGACAAATACAATAGCTAAAATAAAACTGACTAGGGGGGCTCAACAGTAAGTCTGAAGAGGCAGAAAAGAGAATTTGAAGATATTTTAATAGGGATTATTCCATCTAAGAAAAGTAGAAAAAAAGAATTTTAAAAAATGAACAGAGCTGGACTCCATGTTTGGGTCCCCTTCCACGAACACTCCCTTCACGGAAGCCATCTTTCTCTCTCCTGGATTTTCCCTCTGGAGTCCCCTTCCATACTCTCTTGTGGAAGCCTGTCTTCCCCTCCTAAACTCCATCTCTCTCTATTCCCTTCCACTGAGCGTGGAAGCTGCTTTCCTCTCCTGGATTCCATCTTTCTGGATTCTCTCACTCAGGGGGAGAGTTAGCTATTTCTTTCTCTCTCCTTCTCTGGTTTCTCTTGCTTTCTCAAGCCCCTGAGCCACCCAGATATGAATAAAACAGTTACCCTGGAAAAACAAATGAACACAGCCACAAAAATTGTGTGGGACATCATTCAATGCATAAATATATGCATAATGACATAATCAAAAGGAGATGAGAGAAAGCAGAAAAATATACTCAAAGAAGTAATGGCTGAAATTTGATTTTAAAGAAACATATACACACACATTAGTCACACAATGAAAAGCTCAACAAACTCCATGTAGGATAAATACAAGTAATACCCAAGCATATCATAGTAATAATGTTGAAAAATTAATAGAAAATCTTGAAAGTAACAATACAAAAATGACTTTTTTTTTTTTTTTTTTTTTT
>NW_016107396.1:6066919-6118780 GCF_001604975.1 Cebus imitator
GAAGGAAGGAAGGAAGGAAGGAAGGAAGGAAGGAAGGAAGGGAAGAAAGAGAAAAAGAGAGAGAAGAAAGAAAAAAGAGAGAGGGAGGGAGGGAGGGAAGGGGGAGAGAGGGAGGGAGACAGGGAGGGAAAGAAGCAGAAAGGAAAAGGAAAGAAGGAAGAAAGGGAAGGAAGGAAAAGAAAAGATAATTCCAGGTAAACAAAAACCTTAGAAAATCAGTTGCTACACAGTGCTTCATCCCCTGCATCCTGAGTTACAACTGGTCACTCTTGGTTCCCAAATTGAAGCTGTATCCTGCTTCTTCAGCCCAAACCTCCAAACATCTGGAGCATTCCTTTACCCCTGGAGCCAGACCAGTGCTATGTCCTGCACCCCAGAGGTAGAATCACAGCTACAACCTGGTCAGTGGGCCTAAGCATCCAGGAGATGTCTCAGTATAACAGACCCTCACCCTGTGGGAAGCCCACATCTAACACTGACACATGGAGTGAACTTGTACCTTAAAGCCCATGTGCCACAAAAGGTTAATGAAACATCAAGTTTAGGACCCCAAACCCACAGCTACTTCACGCCTCTATACCTAAAACTCAGCAGCACTGCAGCTGATTATAGGTCAATTCAGACCTGACATCAGGAGGGATCCCTCTAGCTAGGTCTCCCCAGTATGGGAAAAACAAGAATAGAAAGACACAAAAGCACTTGACAACCAGGGCATTAACAATCTATGTCACAAATTTCTACAGCACAGTTACTGCTGACATTGCACACAGCTGAAGAAACTGCACAGAGACTACACCACTGCAACTATCTGGAAACAGAGTCCCTGTACCCTTCCTAATTGGCACACATAAGCCTAACTGCAAGTGAAAGTCTTTCTCTATGAAAGTCACTCTAGAAACTTTGGAAGAGATAATAGTTCCATCTGATGCAGGTATCAACACAGGGACGCAGGAAATATGAAAAAGCAAGGATATATGATACCACTAGAGAAACGTAACTCACTAGTAACAGGTCCCAATGAAAAGGAAATAAATGAATTGATGGAAAAGGTATTAAAAGTAACAATATTAAGAAAATGCAATGAGATAAAAGAAAATATAGATGGACAACTCAACAAAATCAGGAAAACAATTTACACACAATATGAATGATAAATCCAAAAACAAAAAGAAATTTAAAAAAAATGCGAAGCCTGCAGCTAAATATCAAAAGAATGAATTAAAAAAATACAAGAGAAAGTTTCAACAGCAGACATAATTAAGGTGAAGAAATTTATCCATTTCTTCCAGGTTTATTGGTTTATGGACATAGAGTTGTTTAGAGTAATCTCTTATGGCAGTTTGTATTTCTGTGGTATCAGTGGTGATATCCCCTTTATCATTTTTTATTGCATCTATTTGATTGTTGATTCTTCTCTGTTTTTGATTCTTCTCTCTTTTCTTTCTTATTAATCTGCAAAAGGTCTATTTTGTTGATCTTTTCAAAAAACCAGCTCCTAGATTTTTTGATTTTTTAAAGCTTTTTCTATCTCCTTCAGTTCTGCTCTGATCTTAGTTATTTCTTGTCTTCTGCTAGCTTTTGAGGTTTTTTGATCTTGCTCCTCTAGCTCTTTCAATTTTGATGATAGGGTGTCAATTTTAGATCTTTCCTTGCTTCTCATCTGGGCATTTATTGCTATAAATTTCCCTCTAGACACTGCTTTAAATGTGTCCCAGAGAATCTGGTATGTTGTGTCTTCATTCTCATTGATTTCAAAGAACATCTTTGTTTCTGCTTTGATTTCATGATTTATCCAGTCAACATTAAAGAGCCAGTTGTTCAGATTCCATAAAGTTGCGTGGTTCTGAGTTAGTTTCGTAATCCTGAGTTCTAATTTGATTGCACTGTGGTCTGAGAGTCTGTTTATTATGATTTCCATTCTTTCGCATTTGCTGAGAATGATTTATTCCCAATTATGTGGTCAATTTTAGAGTAGGTGTGATGTCGTGCTGAGAAGAATGTATATTCTGTGGATTTGTGGTGGAGAGTTCCATAGATAACTATTAGGTTTGCTTGGTCCATATCTGAGTTCAAGTACTGGATGTCCTTGTTAATTTTCTGTCTCATTGATCTGTTTAATATTGACAGTGGAGTATTAATTCACCCACTATTATTGTGTGGGAGTCTTAGTCTCTTTGTAGGTCATTAAGAACTTGCTTTATGTATCTGGGTGCTCCTGTATTGGGTGTGTATATATTTAGGATTGTTAGCTCTTCTTGTTGCATTGATCCTTTTACCACTATGTAATGCCCTTCTTTGTCTCTTTTGATCTTTGTTGGTTTAAAGTCTATTTTATCAGAGACTAGGATTGCAACTCCTGCTTTTTTTGCTCTCCATTTGCTTGGTAAATCTTCCTCCATCCCTTTATTTTGAGCCCATGTGTGTCCTTGCACATGAGATGAGTTTCCTGGATACAGCACACAGATGGGTTTAGACTTGTTACCCAGTTTGCCAGTCTGTGTCTTTTGATTGGGGCATTTAGTACATTTACATTTAAGGTTAATATTGTTATGTGTGAATTTGATCCTGCCATTTTGATGCTAGCTAGTTGTTTTGACCATTAGTTGACACAGTTTCTTCATTGTGTCAGTGGTCTATAATATTTGGTGCGTTTTTGGAGTGGCTGGTACACCTTCCCAAGCCTAAACCAGGAAGAAGCTTGAAACCCTGAATAGATCAATAACAAGGGCTGAAGTTGAGGTAGCAATTAATAATCTACCAACCAACAAAAGCCCAGGTCCAGATGGGTTCACAGCCAAATTCTATCAGACATATCAAGAGGAGCTGGTAGCACTCCTTCTGAAACTATTCCAAACAATACAAAAAGAGGGAATTCTTCCCAAATCATTTTATGAGACCAACATCATCCTGATACCAAAACCCAACAGAGACTCAACAAAAAAGGAAAACTTCAGGCCAATACCCACAATGAACACTGATGCAAAAATCTTCAATAAAATACTGGGAAACTGACTGCAACAGCACATCAAAAAGCTTATCCATCATGATCAGGTGGGCTTCATCCCAGGGATGCAAGCCTGGTTCAACATACGCAAGTCTATAAACATAGTCCACCACATAAACAGAACCAAGGACAAAAACTATATGATTATTTCAATAGATGCAGAGAAGGCCTTTGACAAAATTCAACAGCCTTTATGCTAAAAACTCTCAATAAACTAGATATCAAAGGAACTTATCTCAAAATGATAAAAGCTATATATGACAAACCTACAGCCAATATCATACTGAACGGGCAAAAGCTGAAGGAATTCCCTTTGAAATCAGGCACAAGAGAAGGATGCCCTCTCTCACCACTGCTATTCAATATAGTATTGGAAGTTCTAGCCAGCGCAGTAAGGCAAGAAAAAGAAATAAAGGGTGTTCAGGTAGGAAAGTAAGAAGTCAAATTGTCTCTATTTGCAAATGACATGATTTTATATTTAGAGAACCCCATTGTCTCAGCCCAAAATCTCAAACTGATCAGCAACTTCAGCAAAGTCTCAGGATACAAAATCAATGTGCATAAATCACAAGCATTCCTATATACCATTAACAGACTAAAAGAGAACCAAATCAAGAGTGAAATCCTATTCACAATTGCTACAAAGAGAATAAAATACCTAGGAATACAACTAACAAAGGATGTAAAGGATCTCTTCAAGGAGAACTACGAACCACTGCTCAAGGAAATAAGAGAGGACACAAACAGATGGAAAAACATTCCAAGCTCATGGTTAGGAAGAATCAATATTGTGAAAATGGCCATACTGCCCAAAGTAATTTATAGATTCAATGCTATCCCCATCATGCTACCTATGACCCTTTTCACAAAGCTGGAAAAAAACACGTTAAACTTCATATGGAACCAAAAGGGAGCCACATAGCCAAGACAATTCTAAGCAAAAGCTGGAATCATCATGCTACCTGACTTCAAACTATACTCCAAGGCTACAGTAATCAAAACAGCATGGTACTGGTACCAAAACAGAGATACAGACCAATGGAACAGAATAGATGCCTCAGAGGCAACACCACACTTCTACAACCATCTGATCTTTGACAAACCTGACAAAAACCAGCAATGGGAAAAGGATTCCCTGTTTAATAAATGGTGTTGGGAAAACTGGCTAGCCATGTGCAGAAAGCAGAAACTGGACCCCTTCCTGACACCTTACACTAAAATTAACTCCAGATGGATTAAAGACTTAAACATAAGACCTAACACCATAAAAACCCTAGAAGAAAACCTAGGCAAAACCATTCAGGACATAGGCATAGGCAAAGGCTTCATGACTAAAACAACAAAAGCATTGGCAACAAAAGCCAGAATAGACAAATGGGATCTAATTAAACTTCAGCGCTTCTGCACAGCAAAAGAAACAATCATTAGAATGAACCAGCAACAAGTGGAATGGGAAAAAATTTTTGCAACCTACCCATCTGACAAAGGGCTAATATCGAGAATCTACAAAAAACTAAAACAGATTTACAAGAAAACAAACAAACCCATTCAAAAGTGGGTGAAGGATATGAACAGTCACTTTTCAAAAGAAAACATATATGAGGGCAACAAACATATGCAAAAATGCTCATCATCACTGGTCATTAAAGAAATGCAAATCAAAACCACATTGAGATACCATCTCATGCCAGTTAGAATGGCGATCATTAAAAAAATCTGGAGACAACAGATGCTGGAGAAGATGTGGAGAATCAGGAACAATTTTACACTGTTGGTGGGAGTGTAAATTAGTTCAACCATTGTGGAAGACAGTGTGGCAATTCCTCAAGGACCTAGAAATAGAAATTCCATTTGACCCAGCAATTCCATTACTGGGTATATACCCAAAGAACTGTAAATCATTCTACTATAAAGACACATGCATACATATGTTCATTGTGGCACTGTTTACAATAGCAAAGACCTGGAACCAACCCAAATGTCCATTGATGATAGACTGGACAAAGAAAATGTGGTACATATACACCTGGAAACCTATGCAGCCATAAAAAACAATGAGTTCGTGTCCTTTGTAGGGACTTGGATGAATCTGGAAACCATCATTCTCAGAAAACTACCAGAAGAACAGAAAACCAAACATTGCATGTTCTCACTCATAGGTAGGTGTTGAACAATGAGAACACGTGGACTTACAGAGAGGAGCATCACACACTGGGGGCAGTTGTAGGGGTAGGGGAGAGACAGCAGGGGGTAGGGAGAGTGGGGAGGGATAACATGGGGCGAAAGATATAGTTTGCACCTAAAGTAAAAAGTAAAATAAATAAATAATTTCCAAATTGAAGAGGAAATAATCAAATTATCCTTCTTTCCAGACGATAGAATCTTATATTTGAGAAAACCTTACTCCATCAAATGAGTATTAAAACTTATAAACAAATTCAGTAAATGTGCAGGATACCAAATCAACATTCAAAAATCAGTAGTATTTTTTATACGCCAACTGCAAACAATTTGAAAATGAAATCAAGAAAGTAATTCTCTTTACAATAGCCAGAAATAAAATTAAAGACCAAGAAATTAATTTACCCAAAGTGAAAAATTTCTACAATAAAATCTACAAAACACTGATGAAAGAAATTGAAGAGGACACAAAAAATGGAGAGATATTTTATGTTCATAAGATTGGAAGAATCAATATTGTTAAAATTTCCATATCACTCAAAGCAATCTACATATTCAATGCAATCCCTAACAAAATACCAATGACATTATTCACAGAAATAGAAAAACTATCCTAAAATTTATATGGAATCACAAAAGACCTAGAATAGTCAAAGCTATACTAAGCAAAAAGAACAAAACTGGAGGAATCACATTACCTGATTTCAAATGATTCTACAGAGCTGTAGTAATCAAAGCAGCATGGTACTGGGATAAAAAGAGACATATGGGTCAGTGGAACAAAATAGAGAACAAAGAAATAAATCCATACATCTACAGTGAGCTCATTTTTGACAAAGTTGCCAAAAACATACATTGGAGAAAGGACCATTTCTTCAACAAGTGGTGATGGGAAAACTAGATATCCATATGCAGAAGAATGAAACTAGCCTCCTATCTCTTGCCATATAAAAAAATCAAATTAAAATATATTAAAGATTTACATCTAAGACTTCAAACAAAAGCACTAAAAGAAAACATGTGAAAATTCTCCAGAACATTGGAATGGGCAAAGGCTTTTGAGTAATATGCCACAAGCATAGTCAACGAAAGCAAAAATGGACAAATGTGATCACAAGTTAAAAAGCTTCTGCACAGCAAAGGAAACAATCAATGAAGTCAAAAGACAACACACAGAATGGGAGAAAATGTTTGTCAACTACCTATCTGAAAAGACATTAATATCCACAATATATAAGGAGCTCAAACAACTCAGTAGAAAAAAAAATCTAATAATCTGATTAGAAAATGAGGAAAAGATTTAAATAGATATTTCTGAAAGACATTATAGCAAACTGGTATATGAAAAGATGCTCAAAATCACTGATCATCAGAGAAATGCATTTCACTACAAGGGTATAAAACTTCACATCAATTAAAATGGCTTATATCTGATAGACAGGCAATAACAAATGCTAGCAAGAATGTGGAAAAAAGGGAAACTTTGTTTACTGTTGGTGGGGATGTATGTTAGTGAAACCTCTATGAAGAACAGTTTGGAGGTTTCCACAAAGTAGCAATACAGCTGTAATATTATCCAGCAATTCTCCTGCTAGGTATATACCCCAAAGAAAGGAAATCAGTATATTAAAGAGTTGTATTTACTCCCATGTTAATTGCAGCACTCTTTTACAATAGCCAAGATTTGGAATCAATCTAAGTGTCCACCAAAAGATGAATGGATAAAGAAAATATGGTACATATACACAATGGAGTATTTTTCAGCCATAAAAAAGAATGAGATCATGTCATTTGTAACAACATAAATGGCACTGGAGGTCATTATGTTAAGTGAAATAAGCCAGGCCCAGAAAGACAAATGTCACATGTTCTCACTTATTTGTAGGAACTAAAAATTTAAACAAGTAAACTCATGGAGATGGTTGGAAGTATGGTTAACAAAGGCTGGGAAGGGTAGCATAGGGGTAGAAGTTGTTGGGGAAGTGGGGATGATTAATGGGCATAAAAAAATGTTAGAATTAAAATCTAGTATTTAACAGCGCAATGGGGTAACTATAGTCAATAATAACATAATTGTACCTTTTAAAATAACTAAAAGAGTATTTTGTAACACAATGGATAAATGCTTGAGAGGAGGAATATCCCATTTATCTTTGTGTGATTATTGTATATTGGATGCCTGTAACAAAATATCTTGTTTTTCATAAATATATACACCTACTATGTACCCACAGAAATTCAAAATAAAAAGTTTTTAGAAAATAACATGCTAGTTCCAATGTGAATAATGGATCATAAGAAGACAAAAATAGACATGAGGAGACCAGTTAGCAAACTATTGCAGTAGTCCAGGAAAGATGATATTGGTATGGTTTTAGGCAGGTTGCAGTAGAGACGGACAAAAGGTGACAGATTGAAATACAATTAGAATTTGATGACTGATTGACTATAGATTGTGAAGAAGAGTGATGAATCAAGATTGGAACCCAGCTTTTTTTCTGGCTTTTGCAAAAATATGTTGTCCTTCCCTATGAATTCTAAAAAATGAATCACAACTGTAAGAAAACGTGTCTACAAAGACCAGTGTGTGTCATTATAATGCACACATATATCATAACTTGTATTTGTGGCAGCAGCATTTTACTTACAGGCCAGTGTTGTAGCAGAGTAAAATGAATTTGGGCATTTGGGGTCAAACGCTTATTTGAAAGTCCTTTTCCACTGACTATGAAACCTTGGGCCTTGGGTACATTACTTAAGCTGAGTTTCATCTTCCAAATCTATAAAATAGGTATTTATGTACATTGAATTAGATAATGTATATTTAGTGGGAATAAAATTTAGAAGTCTTAACTGGATTTTACATAATTCCAGGTTTTCTACCCCGTGAGTTTTTTCTATTGAAAATTCGTGCACACACGGGTACACACACACACACACACACACACACACACACACACAGAACAAAGGTCATGGATACCAAGGGTTTTGATTTACTAGAGTTAAGTATTATGGAATTCAAAAAGTAAAGCCATGAAGACAACTGGACGTACGTGTGTGTGTGTGTGTGTGTGTGTGTGTGTGTGTGTGTGTGTGTTTTGATTGCTCTGGTAATGTAAATTAGTTTTCTCAGGCTGGATGAGACAGAATTGCAGAAAAGGAAAAGAAAGGGATTCTTCTCTCTAGGGACATAACTAGAGAGGGCAGTTTTAAACAATAGAATCCCAAGAACTGTTTGGCAGAAATCAGTGCCTAGTTTCCTAAAGGAAGCCTAAGGAGGTAGACACCTTTGGAAATGTTTCCTATTAACAACAACAAAAAATATTCTTACGCTAAAATTTAAAAATGTGACCAACTCATCTGCAACTGTAGATAGTAATTATTTCCCATGTGGTCCTACATCTCAGTGTCATGGCAGCAGTAGAGATAGTTAGAAATTATCCTGTGTTGGAAGTGAGTTGGAAGCATTCTTGGTATCCATCTGTTATGCAGTGATAGATAAAAGGTAGCAAATGCACACAAGGGTATTATGTTACAGTTACAAGAAACAGATTGTTTCAAAGAAAAAGAGATGGATCTTTGAAAATTAGGTCTTGTGGAAAAACTAGTAAACAGAATGAGATCTACATTTTTTTCATTGACTACTCATCCTCTTCCTCCATAATCATCAAATCCATGAGAAATCTTGGAATGTTTGCTTTTTCATCTAGTCATTCAACAGATATTTCACTCCCTATATGAGCCCAAGAGCTAAATGCACACTATTCAATGTTAAAGAGGAAGTTTTCTACCCTCAAGAAGCTTAAAATCTAGTAGGAGTGGCAGAAAAGTAAATAGGCAATCACATGCAATAAAATAATTATTAGCATTTGTTCAATCTCTTTCTTACCCTTTTCATCTTCTTTCCAGGTGAAATGTCAGCTTAGCAACTGACACAAAGAAAAGACACACCTAAAACCCAAATGACTATAATGGCCTCCAAATACATCAACAAAGTAAGCAATGTCCCACACATTATCTCTCAGACAGCTGAAACTCATTAGTTTCCTTGGGCAGTCCTATAAATATGTCCTCTACCTAAACATGAACAGTAGGTCCTGACCTTAGTCAGAAAACTGACAACCAAATGTCCTGTGTGTTATCCATCTGTGGTATTCACGACGACAACAAGAACCACTTCAAAAAACAGTATGTGGCGTTTGATAAAATAGAAGGTGCTGGAGGGAAGAGACCATCAGTTCAGTAAAATTAGATCCAGCTGTGAGGCACTCAGGCCAGGCTATCTGTAAATCGCCTTTTTCCCCCTGCCCTGTGCATTATAGCAATCTACTACAGATCACAAGAGCACGGCCAAAAGCCATATGTTTGGCATCATATGAATAGCGTCTGGTATTTTTTAAGATACAACTAAAAATGTTGAAAAAACAATAAAACAACTGTTATTCACTTAATGCTTGTGCTTATATCTTAGCTCATAGATGGTTTTATGACAAATAAACAGTTGTATAAAGTATCAGTTTAGTCACCTTCCTTTATATATTTCTTTCCTTGGTGAATTACACTTTTGTCTTTTCTTTTGGCTTGGTCTGAGTGTCCTTTTGTGCTACCGTAGATGATGAAACATTGCTGTATAAGCAGAATGAAGCTATCTTTTAAGGTGGATTCAGCCAAATAGTCTACAAGGCCATAAATATTATTTATGCTCAATTCCGTTTACTAAAAGTCAGTCGCGGTCTGGCTAGTATGTTACATAAGGTCTAGAATTCAGGATTACAGTAGAGTAGTAAGGGGAAAACACATGCAGCTGGCACTTTGGAAAGTGGACATGGGCAGTTTTTCTGGCCTATATATAAACTATCATTCTTGATCAAGTCTATCCTCTGAGTTAGAAACTAATTTAGGCATTTTGACAACTGTACCTGTTAATAACTGGTAACCCCAAAGCAGTTTATGTAAACCCAGGAATAGTTAGAAACCTCTTAAGTTACTGATTTAGGAAAACACTTAACCCCTTGCTGAAACAAATTAATTATATCGGCCGATTCATGTCTTCTTTGCGTCTGTCCATATACAATACTGCTTAAAATTCTAAGGTAGGAATCATGTTTGCTTTCTCACTTCAGAAGCCAATTCAGGAAATGATTAGTAATTGCATTTGAAAGACATATTATAGACAGGATGGCAAAAATAATATGGCTTTTTAGAAAACTACAGTTTAAAAAATGGCAACTTACCTTTGTAAAATTGGCATATAATTTCCAAAATCAAGGTACGCTGCATATGAATCACCACATTTATACTTATTGAGTACTTCTAACCATTCTTTCTTACTTCTGAATTTACACTTTTCATTGTGATTTATTTTTGAGAGTAGCTAGTATGTGGTCAGGTCTGCAGACATGTAGATTTCATATCCAACAAAAGACTATAATAAAAATAACAATAAAGGTGAAGATTTGTTAGGACAAGTTCTCAGGAAAAAATAGAAAGGCTTGGAGTTTATTTATAAGGAGAAAACTAGAAAATCACTTCATTAATTTATCATCAAAATTAAGGATTTATATTCTAGATTTATTATTTCACTGGTCGGTTAACTCTAGTTAGCTTCTCTAAATCACTTAGTCGTTTAAGAATAACTAATTTATCTGTAGTAAATTATTTTTAAATTAGTGATCATGTTTAATGATATAACTACATGGACTAAATTCCAAAAAGTCTGCTTTAACAGAGCACAGAATATAATTTTTAATTATATTTCTTTCTACCTTAGCACTCCCATGCTACCTTATTCCAATTATAGTACTTATCAAGATAAAATGTATTTACTATAACTAGACTAGGTGTTCTTCTTGCATCAAGCCCATGTTTTACTCATCTTTGTGCCCCCAGTGCCTACATGGAAGAAGCTATCTGGTGGAGCAGAAGAGGAGGAATAAAAAAGGGTGTTGAATAAAAGAATAAACTATTTGAAAACAACAGAAGCTGATAAATTTGGAGACTGCTTCTCTAGTGTACACTGCACACTATTTCATCTCTTTAAAGACATAAACCCTAATCTGTGCCAATTTGTGAAACACAAACCCATTAAAATGGCTGAAGGCGCAGTGGACAGGAATAGTCTAATAATCCAAAGAGCAATAGAAGATGACTAATGGAAGTGATGACCATTAAGTTCCAAGCAAGGAGCCTGATATAGTCAAATAGTACTGGGCATGTTTAATAATGCACTTTACCATACGAGTTATAGATCAGTCACTGCTAATTTGGTGAGAGGATGGAACATGGCAGTAGATTAACATTCCCCTCACAGAGATATTCTCTCTCCATTTATATAAATGGGAGTTTGTGTTATAACTGAGAGACAGTAAATAGTCTGACTGAGGTAGATGTTACAAGTGGGAAAGAAAGTAGCCTGTGTTCCCTCCCTGACCATATGGGTTAGATTTGACCTCTTACTCCTAAATGACAGAAGGCCAAGTGAAAAATAACTGGACCCAATGTAGACCATTTGCATAACTAAAAAGATCAAATTGTATAGAATGGTTTAAAATAACAATTCCTACTAATCCTGAAACTCACTCCCAAGGATAATTCCTTTTACCTTTTATAATATTCCATATTTCAAAAGAATACATTTCTACTCTTGTGGTTTATGAATTTTAGGCATTATCAATTGATTTCTGGTTATCTGAAAGTTTAGCTTACTTATTGAACTAATCTCTTATTCTCCTTTTCAATATGAATGTATTCGCCTGTTTTCATACTGCTATAAAGAACTTCTCAAGACTCGGCCATTTATAAAGAAAAGGGATTTAATTGACTCATCGTTCAGCATGGCTGGGGAGACTTCAGCTTACAATAATGGCAGAAAGCGAAGGGAAAGCAAGGCACTTTCTTCAAAAGGCAGCGGGAAGGAGAAGTGTCAAGCAAATGAGAAAGAGCCCCTCATCAAACTGTAGGATCTCATGAGAACTCACTCACTCTCAGGAGAACAGCATGGGCAAAATGCCCCCATGATTCAATTACCTCCAACTGATCTCTCCCTTGACACATGGGGATATGGAGACTACAATGAAAGATGAGATATGGGTAGGGACACAAAGTCTAACCATACCAATGAATAAGCAATATTTTAGGTCTTCTTTAGTAAATTTTAAGTTATGTATTTCTTCATTTATTCCTTGTTTCATCAACCAAAGTAATAGTATCTCTCAAAGGACATGAGTTTGTTCTTTTTTATGGCTACATAGTATTCCATTGTATATGCACCACATTTTCTTTATCCAGTCTTCTATTAATAGGCATTTAGGTTAATTTCATGTCTGCTATTGTGAAGAGCACTCTGATGAACATATGTGTGCACATGTCTTCATGATAGAACAATTTATATTTCTTTGAGTATATACCCAGTAATGGGATTGCTGGGTTGAATGGTAGTTCTGTTTTTAGCTTTTTGAGGAATTGCCACACTCGTTTTCACAATGGATAAACGAATATACACTCCCACCAAAAGTGTATTAGCATTCCCTCTTTGCAACCTTGCCAGCACCTGTTATTTTTTAACTTTTTAAAAATAACCATTCTGACTGGTATGAGATGGTATCTGATGGTGGTTTTGATATACATTTCTCTAATGATCAGTCATGTTGAGCTTTTTTTTCATATGCTTCTTCACCCAATGTGTGTATTCATTTGAAAATTGTCTGTTGATGTCCTTTACCCACTTTTTAATGAGGTGTTTTTTCTTGTAAATTTAAGTTCCTTATAGACGCTGGATATTAGACCTTTGTCAGATGCATAGTTTGCAAAGATTTTCTCCCATTCTGTAGTTTGTTTACTCTATTGATAGCTTCTTTTGCTGTACAGAAGATCTTTCATTTAATTAGATTCCATTTGTCAGTGTTTGCTGTTGTTGTGATTGCTTTGGTATCTTCATCGTTAAATCTTTGCCAGTTCCTATGTCCATCATGGTATTGCCTAAGTTGTCTTCCAGGGTTTTATAGCTTTAGGTTTTATATTTTTTATCCATCTGGAGTTGACTTTTGCATATAGTGTAAAAAAGAATCCAGTTTCAAAATTGCTATAAATTTCCCTCTTAACACTTCCTTGGCTGTGTCCCAGAGATTCTGGTATGTTGTATCTTTACTGTCATTAATTTCAACGAACTTCTCGATTTCTGCCTTAATTTCATTATTTACTCAAAAGTCACTCAGGAGCAGGTTGTTCAATTTTGATGTAATTGTATGGCTTTGAGTGATTTTCTTCATCTTGAATTCTATTTTGATTGCACTATGGTCCAAGAGAATGGTTGGTATGATCTCAGTTCTTCTGTATTTGCTGAAGATTGTTTTACGTCTGATTGTGTGGTCAATTCCAGAGTATGTTTCCTGTACACATGAGAAGGATTTATCTTCTGTTGTTTTTGGGTGGAGAACTCTGTAGATATCTGTCAGGTCCATTTGTTGGGTTCCAGTCCTGAGTATCGTTGTTAATTTTCTGCCTTGACAATCTGTCTCATACTGTCAGTGGGTTGTTGAAGCCTCCTAGTATTACTGTCTAGGAGTCTAAGTTTCCTTGACGATCTCTAAGAATTTGCTTTATGAATATGGGTGCTCCTGTGTTGGGTGCATATGTATTTAGGATAATCAGGTATATTGCTGAATTGCTCTCTTAATCATTATGTAATGCCAATGTTCTTTTTGAATTTTGTTGGTTTAAGGTATGTTTTGTCCGAAATTAGGGTTGCAACCTCTGCTGTTTTTTTTCTTTTTTCCATTTTCTTGGTAGATTTTTCTCCACCCCTTTATTTTGAGCCTATGGGCATCACTGCATGTCAAATGGGTCTCTTAAAGACAACATCCCATTCAGTTTCACTTCTTTATCCAGCTTTCTACTCTGTGTCTTTCAAGTGGGGGCATTCAGCCTGTTTACATTAAAGGTTAGTATTGATATGCATGGATTTAATCCTGTCATTATATCAATAGCTGGTTATTATTTGTTTGTGTGGTTGCTTTATGGTGTCACTAGTCTATATACTGATGTGTGTTTTTGTAGTGGCTGGTAATGGTCTTTTCTTTCCGTATTTAGTGCTTCTTTCAGGATCTCTTGTAAGGCATGTTGGGTGGGAACAAATTCCCTCAGCATTTGCTTGTCTGAAAAGAATCTTATGTCTCATTCATTTATGAAGCTTAGTTTGACTGTATATAAAATTCTTAGTTGGAATTTCTTTTCATTACCAATGTTGAATATGTCCCCAATCTCTTCTGGCTTGTGGGGTTTCTGCTGAGAGGTCTGCTATTAGTCTGATTGACTTCCCTTTGCAGATAACTGTCCCTTCTCTTTAGCAGCTTTTAACATTTTTTTCCTTCATTTAAACCCTATAGAAGCTGATGATTATGTGTCTTGGGGATGATCTTCTTATAAAGCGTTTTGCAAGAATTCTCTGCATTTCCTGAATTTAAATGTTGGCCTCTCTAGCTAGGTTGGGGATATTTGCATGGATGATAACCTGAAATATGATTTCCAAGTTGCTTCCATTCTCCCTATCTTTCAGAGACACAAATGAGTTGTTGACTTGCCCCTTCACATAATCCCATACTTCTTGGAGGTTTCATTAATTTTTTTTTGATTATTTTTTTCTTTATTCTTGTTAACTGTCTTATTTCAGAAATCAGTCTTTAAGCTCTGAAATTCTTTCCTCGGCTTGGTCTATTCTGCTGTTAATACTTGTGATTGCATTATGTATGTTAAAACATGTGCTCTGAATGAAGAGATCCCCTCTAAATAGGCTTTGTGTGAGCAACATGGCTGTTTATCCACGTGGGTGCAGGTGGGCTGAGTCTGAAAACAGAGTCAGCAGAGGACAGTGGGTTAGGAGTTGGTTTTATAGACTTGGGGTAGGCAGTGGAAAGTTACAGATTAGGGTAGTTTTTGCAAGCTGGGAGGGGGGTCGGTCATAGTCTGGAGTTATGAGGTTGATTAAGGTCAGTTACAAAGTCCAGTTGCCTTATCATTTGGGGCAGGAAGAAGAAACAATAGAGAATGTCTCAGAGTTAATTAGGCACCACAGGGGTTGATCATTTCTTCCCCTTTTCCTGCTGTTCCAGTTACTTCAGAATTTCCAGGAACTCATCTGGAGAGTCAGAGGTTACCATGGCATCGTTGGTGTCATCAGTCAGCCTAAAAGACTTTACAATATAATTTTTGTGGTGCGTTTCTAAGTTCTATCAGGTCAGTTACATTATTTTCTATACTGGCTATTTTTTCTGTCAGCCCTTTATCATTTTATTGTGATTCTTAGCTCCCTTAGATGGGTTTCAACATTTTCCTAAGTTTCAATCATCTTTGTTCCTACCCGTATTCTGAATTCTATTTCTGTCATTTCAGCCATCTCAGACCAGTTAATAACTTTTGCTGGAGAACTAGTGCAATTGTTTGGAGGAAAGAAGGAACTCTGGTTTTGTAAGTTGTCAAGAGTTCTTGTGCTGGTTCTTTCTCACCTCTGTGGGCTTATGTGCTTTCACGTTTGGCAGCTGCTGTCCTTTAGATATTTTTAAATCCTATTTAATGACCTTTAGGTTTTTTTTTCTTTAGACGGATTTTCACTCTTGTCACCCAGGCTGGAGTGATCTCAGCTCACTGCAACCTCCTCCCAGGTTCAAACAATTCTCCTGCCTCAGCTGGGATTACAGGCATGGGCCCCCACACCCAGCTTTATTTTTTCTTTTTGTATTTTTAGTAGAGACAGGTTTGACCATGTTGGTCAGGCTGGTCTGGAACTCCTGACCTCAGATAATCCACCCACCTTGGCCTCCCAAAATGCTGGGATTACAGGCATGAACCACCACGACCAACAAGACCTTCAGCATTTGACTGTGGTATGAGGTGGGTTCAGTCGACTGACTTCATTTCTGGAAGATTTAGGAAGCCAAGGTTCAGCTCAGGACTTCTGAACTGTGTGCTCTAACTTCAGGGGACTGGTATTGAGCCCTGGTTTTGTGCTCTGGCTCCTCAACTTTAGGAACTTGCTGTATTGGAAGGGCCAAGATGCTCCTGGACCACTGGTCACAATACTGCAGTGGGTCATGCCAGCCAAAGCACTTCACAGGCCAGTGACAGAAGGATCCGTATTTATTCACGTATCAGCAGCAGCAGCAGTGTGGCAGGGTGCATGTTGGTTGGCTGGCAGCAGGCTGCTAGAGGGTGCTGAGAGGACAGCCTCTATGTAGACATTCAGATTGGCTTTTGTTTCAAGAACACAGGGCAAAAAAAGTGGAAAGGCATTCCCTGGGGCTTAAACAATGTTAGTCTTAAGAGTGGATGTTCAGAATATTTAAGGTTACTAGTTGCACTTTCAGAGCTACACATTGGATAATTAGTCACAGAGGTAGGTGCTCACATATAGTTTAATAAAAGTGTATATGCGTGCATTTGGGATATCTAATCAACAACTAGATCTCTAAAGAAATGTGAGGCCCAAGGCTAAGGGCTTCTTGCCTAGTAATAAGGGTGATATTGCTGCCAACAACAGAAGTCACTCAGATACCAGTAAAGGTCCTAAGACAACATATTAAAAAAGAATAAATATCATTGTTAAACAAAAACAAAAACATTCAACAATACCTGTTAAAACATGGTAAGGAAGACTTATTAAGGACCATTGAGGGACTACAGCAAAAGGATTTGGCAGTGGGGGAGAACTGGGGTAAGGGCGAATTCTTGCTGAAGACAAGCCAGAGTAGTTAGACAACACCTGGGGAATGGTGAAGGATAAATAACTTGATCAAACATTGAGAATGATCAGATATCAAGCGTGGGAGATTCTTGCTAAATTGGTTTAGCAGGGTTCTTTGCTAAAACTGGATTTTATAAGAAAGTACAAACACAAGTCTAGGAGAAGGTTCAGAATCCTCGCTAAAGTTCGATCAAGAGAGGATCTTTGTCATTATTTACACTGACTCTTAAAGGTTTCTATGCATTGTTATTTCAGGAGAAAATAAACAAAATAAAATTTTAAAAATTAATAAATTCAACAAACTCTAAATTGCAAGTTTCATGATACAGGTTATAAGGTCTGTGGAGGTCACTACTGTATACCTTGAATACCTGATGCCCAATAGGATCTTTAAAAATTATAAATCAGTGAATAAAATATTTTTATTTTGTCTACTATGCATGATGTGATAAGCTAGAGTTAAGACACTGGGTGCCCCCTATCCCTGGCTTCAGGGAGATACCAGAGACCAGAGTCATATGCTAGATTTAGCAATCTCTTTATCAGTCCTTTCCACAACTTCTGGGATAGTTCAACCTAAAGTACAGGGACACCCCTCTGCCATGAACAACATTAGACACAACAGCAGAGCCACTGCTCATTACTAAGGTCATAGGTGAATTTCAGGGTTAAGTCAACACCAGATCTGAGTTCTCATTACTTTCAATTCAATACACAATTTGAAAGCAAGCCAGTTAATCTGAAAGGATATGCTTCAGTACTATAACAGCCTTTTCCAGCTTTAGCTTGGACTTTGGTTCCCATTCTGCTTCTGCTCCCAAGCTGAAATCAACTTCGAGTGTCTGTTCCAAATTGGAGTTGTGCCATAAGCATTTCCCCTGGCAAGTCATTTTAGTGATGAACTTTAAGGGTTGGTGGCACAACCCATGAACTTAAGCTGGATGGGTCATTTGGAACTGGTAATGAAGCTAGGTTCAATTTATCAGCTGCCAAACTTTGATTGAAATATTTAAATTCATCCAAACTTCAGATAATTTATAGGAACTTTATAAAATGAAACAAAGAAAAATAAAAATTGTTGCAACAAAATGAAACACATCTTTGGAAAATGACTACTTTTATAGCTCTCAAAGATTATACTTTTCATGAAATTATACTTTATTTCATTTTTCTTTTTCCAGAATAATCACATGTACCCAGACTCCCAGCCCAGGTAATTACACGAACATGTCAACTCATTTAATGACAGCATGGAGTTTTTAGCAGTTATGCATAAATAGTGTATTTGTACAACTGGAAGTGATTTGCAACAACTTTGACTTATCAAGCAATACTAAGTTTAGCACTGATAAATATTAGTAAAATGTTGGATGGGATTCAGACCACATTGGTTGGAGTAAACCAGTATAGTTTTCAGGGGAAGCAGAGGGTTAGTAGCATAATAAAAATCAAGAGCATTAAATTCTCCTAAAGGGCCAGACTGACAGCACTGGGGGCCAGTAACTTGCCTTTATTCCCAAAGCATATATAACACAAGCTTCACACTCAAGTATTAGTAAGATTTCCTCTAGTGTTCCAATAAACATAACCATTTTCCATGAAGGAATGCTTTATATGTATTAAAGAAAAAAGCCTCCACCTCATAATTTAAAATTTAATCTTAAAATTTCTTACCAAAAGAAATCATTATTTCCTGGGATTACAAAAACCTCCACTGTGAGTTTAAAGCACTTGGAGCTCCTTAGAGAAAAGAAACATTCCCCACAGAAAGGGTTTGGTCCAAGGTGGGTGCTCCACCTATGCTTATGGAGTAAATTTATTAGTTAATATATTAATTTTTCAGTATTAACTTTAAAAAATTTCAATCGGAGTTAAGAGTTCACATATTTTGTAACTAGTACACGAAGGCCAGATAATGAAGTGCCAATTATCTACCCAAAAAAAATGTTGACTGAGACAATACAATGTATGTTTTACAATGTAATATTTTTTTCTATATGCAATTATAAGGTTAAATTCTTTAAGTTTCTATATACAATATTTCCATTTACAATACTAGTAGCCAATCTTTCCTGCTTCTTCTTTATTCAGACTTATTTCTACATTTTTTTTTCATAAAGAATATGAAGTGTATTTCCTTTTTCTCTAAAGAGGGCCAGCATGGGAATCAGAAATATTTTCAAATTGTCACATAAATGTATCTGATATTCTGCATTCTATGGATCTCATTGTGTGCACACAGCTCTCATCCTCCTATTCTGGACTTTAGGTTATACCTTCCACAAAAGATTAATTACCTTTCCCTGTTTTATGCACCCAAGGTGCTCTGGGCAATGTATCACAGTAAGAATGAGTTCTAAAGCAGTATGATAAAGTATCTTACCATCATAGCTTTACATTAGTTGGGGACAGAGTGCTCACAACCAGTACATTTTTTTTTTTTTTAATTTCTGCCAACATTGATTAAAGTTAATACTAGGGAAAAAAAAAAAAACAACTCAAGGGACATTTGAACTTTAATGGCCCTTTTATGTGTGGTTATAGCAAAGTGGAAAACTACTAAAATGAAGTTGTTGTACCATGGTTTTGTGGTACAATAATCATTACCTGGCAATTGCATCCATGATGGAAAACTCTACAAGTTATCAGTTATCTTGTGCTCTTCAGCAGAAAAATACTAAATGAATATACAAATAATTGTATCAATGTATAGAATCATTAGTAGTCAGTTGACAAATGCTTGAGCTGCAAAAAGCACAAATCAACTAGAAATAACAGCACTTACCACCCATTCTGGCAAGGTCAGCAATTGGAAGTATTTTGGTGGAAGAGTTACATTTCTGTTTTCTTTCAACTAAAGGAGAGGATAATTTGTAGCATTCAGACCCTAAGGGTGCTGCATAAAGTCAAGCTGTAGCTAATTTGGAGTTTTAAAGATGGGAGAGTTTTCCCCGGTTATTTCATACCATTTCCCCCTTTGAAAGCGTTCTTAAGCAAATGTTTACCTTGTCATCATGTGTAACTTGGGCAATATGTTCTGAGTATTATGGGGTTATGTGCTCCCCACTGTGAGTTATTCACAAAACTTCCTCTAGTTGTTGTGCAAAGCAAGTTACTGTGAAGGTTCTCCAAGGTTCTGGTTGATTTGCGTTTGGAATAAGTCTTTTGTTGTTACTTGCTCTCTGACAGAGGGACTGGAAAATTATCTGGACTTTGGAACAGACTTTGTGATATTTGGATAATGCTCTCAAAGTGAGTGGTGTATTAGCATGTGGTTTACTTATGCAAAACAAGTCAAAAGATGAATTTAAAATACATTTCTTAAAAGCCTGAATTTTTTGAAGTCCCTAACAGTCCCCATTTTGTGGTACAACAGACTCACCTTGGCTCAAAAATCTAAAAAGACCCTTAATTATCACCTTCTTCAATATGAGTTTAGCAACACTGCAGATACCGTTTCTCTCTTCCCCACAAATGTGTAACAGAAGGATAGTTTATTTAAGAATCACATCTTAAAAACTAAGTAGACAGTGATACCACTTGTCTGCCACTATATTTTGCCAAGGACTAAAATAAAGTTTTTGAATAGCAGCACCACAAATCTAACTCAATTCTATAGTTACTAATTCTGGTCTTTTTTCTACATAATAGGATGCTGGGTAGTAAACTGCTGAATATGTAAAGCAGTGAACAGTTAATTAGGGTATACACATTTTCATTAAAAAATACAACCTTTTATTTTAAATTGTGAGTATCTCTGTAATTGTATAACTCCAGTTAAAAAAATAGCAGTATAAATTTGATATCCAATGTGAATAGAGGTCTGGGTCAAAGGACTCTCCAGCTCTCCCCAATTTCCTTACTCTCTATTCTCTACACACTACTAGAAGAAAGATGCTGCATTCTTTTATCACAGCTCTCTCTTAACCCCAGAATCTACAAATGAAATATTAATTAAAGAAATCATTTAATTGACATGAAGGGAAAACTGAACATAACCTTACATAAAGATGTGTGCACACAGGATGAATTCATCTGAATGGCTTTGTCAAAATGAGAACCAATGCACCAACCACAGCCCCATTCCTGATAATGCTGGAACACCAGGGTGCCCCCATCAGCACAAGGCACCTCTGTGCTCTTCTCTCCTTTTATCAATCAATAGCACATTATTCACCATGTGGAATACTTTTTTTGGTGCCAAATCCTATGATTAAGGGAAACTATTATGTATCCTTCAGTTTGCCCTTAGGGAATATTTACACATTTTAATACACATCTAAAAATATGATTTGTGATTAGTCACAGAAATTCTGACAAATGTGCATTCCTAAGTAATGCCCAGTTCCAGAACTTCAGCTACAGCACCTGGTATGGTTCTGCTCTCCTGGCTGTTCTCAACCACTGTCCTGACGACTCTACTACTGTTATTAGAGGATCTAGCTGCCTCCTGAGTTGCTCCCTTTAAATAGTAATCACTGAAATGACAGGAGAGCCCTGCAATTCCTAATGTTGTAATATAATTCCTTATTAGGGATATGTCCTTAGAACAGCACAAGACTAGAGACAGTTGGAATCCCAGGTCAGGAACATGTTGACCTTGATGCCCACTCTATCTCAGCAGGATGATGGGCTGCCTGACACGCTTATCCACCTTGGTCCCAAGCAAGAACCTGGGATGTGGAAGATACAAATTTTTAACCTAGGAAGTTAGAAATTTTTCAGCTATACATGTAAAGATGCACCAAGATTTTATTTCCATCCATTCATTAATTTATTCATTCACTCACCTCAGTATCAGGTAAGACTCTTGCTTGATGCTGGTGTGAGTGAATGAATACTGCACAGCCAAACACAAACTAGGTTAGTGTCTCAGCCAGTTCCATCTTCAGGACATGCATGTCATGTTTACTGATATATTCCTTTGATGAGCAACTACATTTTAAGACTTTTCCATGGCCAACTAAGGCTATAGTGAGAACCAGGTTGACAGGCCCCTGCATAGGAAAGAGAGAGACCATGATCAAAATCTTTTGAATTTCCTAGGCTGGATAAATTAGAAAAAACTAGCCTCTACATATATCTCCTCAAAGGAGTCAAGGATTAGAAACTCAAGTCTATTCATGAATGGAAATAAGATGGCCTTTTTAGGCCTGAATATAACTAAAGTAATGAAGAGTGTGAGAAAAAAAAGCAGAAAGGAATGACATATAAAAGATACAGGAGAGGAATATGGGCAAGAGCATTAGAGAAAGAAGTAAAACAGGAGAAAAGGGGGCTAGAGGCAGAGCAGGTGAAGACCTGTGATGCCCAAGACATGCCCTCACCAGCCATTGCACTGAATTAAGAGGAAAAAAAGGCAACAGGTGGAGAGCAAAGATAGGAAAGACAAAAGGGTGAGAGGCAGAAAACATCAAACTCATTACTAACTCCACCATTTTACCTAATTCAGGTTGCCGTCATGGACTATTGCAGTGGTGTCTTGTCATCTTTCTGACCCCTGCTCATCTATAGTTTTTTCTACCCAGAATAAAAATAACCCTCATAAAAGGTAAATTATAATCCTGTCACATGCCTGCTCACAACATTCGAATGCCTTGCTTTCCCACTGAGAATAAAATTCAAAATCCTTATTACAGTTTCAGAGCTCACACATTATCTGGCCTAATTTACCTCTTCTTCAGCACGCTACAGCAAGGCTGACTTACTTTCTGTTCCTTGAATACACTGGGTTTATTTTCTCTTCATGGCCTTTGTGCTCTTGTGCTCAGTTGAAACTCTCCCCAACAGCTATTCTCAAAGCTGGCTTTTCATATTGGAGGTCATAGTCAGAAGACATTTTAGCTGCATCTAGCTCATAGTAAAACTCAATAAGTATTTGCTGAATGAATAAATGAGGGTTATAAAAGCGTTGGCATAAAATTAATCTGAGGAGCAAAGATGACTTCGGCAATGAGAATGCTTGTTTCTATAGGTGATTTAGGAGTATTTCGTAGAAAAAAAAGACGAACTTATGTTTTTCCAGGGCACAGGAATAATGCTAATGTATGTAAGAGGAGCACAGGTTTCAGCCTAGTACAATACTTTCAAAATAAGAACAGTTTATGCTTCTTTGGATTTCCTCTATATTGGGCTACTCATGTAGCTAGTAATAGACAAAGGTGTTAAATAAATGAATGAATGAATGGATTTACATACTTGGAGTTGACTTTAAATTCCAAAATGGAGGCCACTCTAACTGCTTGCTTTATTAAGAGTTCACTCTAGACTTTTACTTCACACCATAACTACTGTAAGGTCAAGACTTTTTTTGTTTGTTTGTTTGATGCAGTTTCTTCATTGTGTCAATGCTCTTTACCATTACTAAGAGTTCACTCTAGACTTTTACTTCACACCGTTAACTACTGTAAGGTCAAGACTTATTTGTTCACAGGAGACATGTATTATAACTCTCTGAGCTGTCAACTCTCATCTCAGTGCTGACAAATGTGATCTCAGTTGCCACAAATCTGCACTCTAACAAGCTTAATCACCAAGAAGGCAAAAATCCCAAGCCATATCTATGCCTGTCTTTTCTTACTTATCCTGTATTCAAATTAATATGCTGGCTTAGTCCGGCATTAACAAGCTATCAGAAAAAGACTTCAAATCTCATGAGAACAAAAAATTCTTCCAAATTAAATTTTCCTGTTTTATTTCCAAACCGAAAGATGGCTCAATTTTAAAGAGCCACTGGCTTTGTTACTGTTAAAGAACACAGTCCCTATTTAGAACTGCATCAGCGTTTAAAGAAATCTATTCCTTACACAATTTCCTTAGTTCTGCAGTAATTGACACCTGCAATACTAGCTCTGATAACTATTACTTTGAGTTAATTTTAAAATTTTTATTAGAGTTCTTATTGATCCAATGACTCTGTTTTCCTACCAGTACATTTTTGCATATGCTATTCTTCCTAACAGAGGATCCTGTAATTCTCTCCCGATCCCTGTGATCTCTAGGCCCAGCTTTTATGACCCAGAAAAAACCCTTAGCTAATCTTTGGAGAGTATCTCAGTCACCCAAATTGAAAGAATTCTCTATTTCTTAGAACTGCCACAGCAATTAAGGCCTAGACCACTAATCAGGCAATGTGGTAGCTATTCTTCAAAGAGACCCTCCAAGAATGTCTCCCTTCCCTGTCTGTTGTTTCTCACATGAAGAGAAGGAGCTTATTCTATCCCACTCTCTAAACTCAGTGCTGGTTTTGTGACTGCCTGGCCCAATAGAATGTGGTAAAAGTGGGTATTTTGGGAATCCCAACTTTAACTTTCTAACTCTTGGAGGCCTAAACCATGACGGAAGAGGTGCAGGGCCAAAGAGGCCTCATGGAGAGGTTCTGGACAATGAGACATCTCTGGGAGACTGAGTCCACTTGGGGGAATCCTTGAGGCCTCAAGTGAGTGAAGAGTCATCTTGAACATTCTAGCCTAGCTATGATTTGATTGCAAGAGTATGAGAAACTTCAAGTGAACCAGCAGAACTACTGACCAGCAGAGCCCCTGCCAGTCCACAGAATCATGAGAAATAATTGCTGTTGTTGTAAACCATTAAGTTTTAGAGTAGTTTGTTATGCAGCAATAAACAAACAAAATAGGCAGTTGTGTTAGAAGCACAAATTTTTATGGCTGGAAGGGCTTAACATCTTAGCAAATGGTCATATGTCTTCAAGTTATTTTCTGTGTTATTTGTCCAAACTGTAAACTTCTTAAGGAAACAGAATGTGTTTTAATGTTTTATATGCCTCTCATTCTCAAGCACAGTGCCTTAAAAATAGCACATTGTGAAATAATATTTAATATATTAGCCACAGAATAAATACTTTAGAGTCCCATCTAATTTATTTTGGTTCCTGGAAGCTTTAGAGTAATGTAATTTTTGTTATAAAATCATTTACAAGATTTCAGAATCTGAAACATTATGCTATCATTTATATCTTGTACATCTACTATTTTCCATACGTGAAGAAGCATTAATATATATTCAACTATAGTAATATAAAAAGAAAATATAATTACTTTGAGCTTTCCCTTAGAAAGCTAAGTAGAAAAATGACTCAGTTGCATCCATAAACAAAGCAACATTTCAAATTCCAAATGACTAAGGCTAACATTTTATTTTATTACTCCAGGGCATAGAATCTATATTACTAGTAATGTCCCAAAGCACTTTAGAGGACTTATGTGAGTAGCAATGAAATGATTACATTTCCAGAAAGGACACTTAGCAAGTTTATTGCAGTTTTTTTTCTGTACTTCTTCAGTGACTCAATCTTTTGGCTAGACATTATAACTCCTTCTGAATCACTGGAGGCTTATTCAAAAAATATTTCAAATAACCATGTACCTTCAGGGCCTCATTCTTAAAACCTTCAGGAATATTTCAGGAATTTCATGATCTTATGCGTTAATTACCTTTAGCTATACAATTTTGCACCTACATCACATACTGTCTGAGGAATAAAGTATACTAAGTATACCTAACAATGTATCTTGCTACACTTATTTCCTATCACAGAAGTGTTACAAGTATTCTGGATCATTCATTTAATTTAAAGGCTTACCTTCAGATAATAAAATGATATTCAATTTTGAAAAGAAAATTTAAAATGTTGGAAATTGAAACTATAAACAGAATATAAATCAAAATTTTAAAGATGTCAAAACTATATACTTATATAATATTTTTCATATGCATATATTCGTCCTTAAAGCACATGAATTTTCTACATTTTCTTGCTAGTGTCATCTGGGTTTCCTCTATTTACCCAGTCTGAGAAAGAAATAAGATCAGAATAATAGTGAAATATGTCACATCTCAAGAAACCAGAGAAACAAGAACAAACTAAACCCAAACCCAGCAGAAGAAAAGAAATAACAAAGATCAGAGCAGAACTAAATGAATTGAAACAAAATAACAATACAAAAGACAAATAAAACAAAAAGCTCATTCTTTGATAAGGTAAATAAAATTGATAGACCATTAGTGAGATTAACCAAGAAAAGAAGAGAGAAGATCCAAATAAGCTCAATTAGAAATGAAACAAGATTTATTACAACCAATACCACAGAAACACAAAGGATCATTCAAGGCTACTATGAACATCTTTACACACATAAACTAGAAAATCTAGAGGAGATACGAAATTCTTGGAAATATACAACATTTCTAGATTAAACCAGGAAGAAATAGAAACTCTGAACGGACTAATGACAGTGGGATTGAAATGGCGCTTTTAAAAATGCCAACAAAAAAAGTCCAGGACCAGATGGATTCACAGCTGAATTCTATCAGACATTCAAAGAAGAATTGTTACCAATCCTATTGACATTATGCTATGAGATAGAGAAAGAGGGAATCCTCCCTAAATCATTCTGTGAAGCCAGTGTCACCCTAATACCAAAATCAGGAAAGGAGGTAACAAAAAAAGAAAACTACAGACTAATATCTCTGATGAATATAGATGCAAAAATCCTGAACAAAATACTAGCTACCCAAATCCAACAGCATATTAAAAAGATAATCCACCATGATCAACTGGGTTTCATACCAGGGATGCAGGGGCAATTTAACACATACAAGTCAATAAATGTGATGCAACACATAAACAGAATTAAAAACAAAACTCATATGATTATATTAATAGATACAGGGAAAAAAAAGACAAAGTCCAGCATCCCTTTATGATTAAAACCCTCAGCAAAATCACCATAAAGGGGACCTACCTTAAGGTCATAAAAGCTATCTATGACAAACCCACAGCCAACGTAATACTGAACAGGAAAAAGCTGAAAGCATTTCCCCTGAGAAGTGGAACAAGACAAGGACACCCATACTTTCCACTTATATTCAACATAGTACTGGAAGTCCTAGCTAGAGCAATCAGACAAGAGAAAGAAATAAAGTGCATCCAAATAAGTTAAGAGTAAGTCAAACTAATTTGCTGATGATATGATCATATACCTAGAAAACCCTAAAGACTCCCCTAAAAAGCTCCTAGAACTGATAAATGAAATCAGCAAAGTTTCAGGATACACAATTAACGTACACAAATCAGTAGCTCTGCTCTACACCAAGAGTGACAAAGCTGAGAATAAAATTTAAAACTCAACCCCTTTTACAAAAGCTGTAAAAATAAAAAACAAAATACTTAGGAATATATCTAACCAAAAGGGTGAAAGACCTCTACAAGGAAAACTACAAAACACTCATGAAAGAAATTATAGATGACACAAATGGAAACACATCCCGTGCTTATGGATGGGTAGAATCAATATTGTGAAAATGACAAATTCGTTGCAAAACATAATCTAAAAATTCAATGCAATTCTCATCAAAATACCACCATCATTCTTCACAGAACTAGAAAAAACAATACTAAAATTCATATGGAACCAANATTATAGATGACACAAATGGAAACACATCCCGTGCTTATGGATGGGTAGAATCAATATTGTGAAAATGACAAATTCGTTGCAAAACATAATCTAATGCAGTTTTAAAGAATTCATCAAAAAACCCTCAACATTCAAAAAAAAACAAGAAAAAACAACACTAAAATTAAAAAAAAAAAAAAAAAAATCCCGCACAGCCAAAGCAAAACTAAGCAAAAAGAACAAATCTGAAGGCATCACAATACCTAATTTCAAACTGTACTATAAGGTCATAGTTGCCAACATAGCATGGTATTGTTCTAAAGTAGGCACAAGACCAGTGGAACAGAATAGAGAACCCGGAAATAAAGCCAAATACTTACAACTAACTGATCTTTGACAAAGCATACAAAAACATAAAGTGGGGAAAGGACACCCTATTCAACAAATGGTGCTGGAATAATTGTCAAGTCACAGGTAGAAGAATGAAACTGGATCCTCATCTCTCATGTTATATAAAAATCAACTCAAGATGGATCAAAGACTTAAATCTAAGACCAGAAACCATAAAAATTCTAGAAGATAACATAAAAAAAAAACCATTCTAAACGTTGGTTTAGGCAAATACTTCACCACCAAGAACCCAAAAGCAAATGCAACAAAAACAAAGATAAATTGATGGGATTTAATTAAACTAAAAAGCTTCTGCATAAAAAAAAAAAAAAATCAGTGGAGTAAACAGACAACCCACAGAGTGGGAGAAAATCTTTGCTATCTATAAATCTGACAAAGAACTAATACCTAAAATCTACAAAGAACTCAAAAAAATCAGTAAGAAAAAAAATTAAAAATAAAAATAAATAAATAGGAAAAAAAAATCAGCAAGCAAAAAACAAACAATCCCAGCAAAAACTGGGATAAAGAAATGAATAGACGATTCTCAAAAGAAGACATCTGCAAATGACCCACAAACATACGAAAAAATGCTCAGCATCACCAATTATCAGGGAAATGCAGATCAAAACCACAATGTGATTCCACCTTACTCCTGTAAGAATGGCCATAATCAAAAAGTTTTTAAAAATAGATGTTGGTGAGAATGTTGTGAAAAGGGAACACTTTTACACTGCTGGTGGGAATGTAAATTAGTACAACCACCATGGAAAAGTATGGAGATTCCTCTAAAAACTAAAAGTAGGACTACCATTTGATCCAGTAATCTCACTACTCAGTCCCAGAAGAAAAAAAGTCATTACATGAAAAAGATACTTGCAAACACATGTTTATAGCAGTACAATTTGTAATTGGAAAAAAAAACGGAACCAGCCCAAATGCACATCTACCAAGTCGGTAAAGAAATTGTGGTATATATACACCATAGGCTACTCCTCAGCCATAAATAAGAACAATGTCATTTGCAGCAACCTGAATGGAATTGGAGACAATTATTATAAGTGAAGTAATTCAGGAATGGAAAAACCAAACATTGTATGTTCTCACTCGTAAGTGGGAGCTAAGCTATGAGGACACAAGAACATAAGAATGAAACAACAGACTGAGGACTCAAGGGAAAGAGTGGGAGGAGGGTGAGGGATACCCTCACCGTATACATTGGGTACGGAGTACACCGCTCAGGTGATGAGTGCACCAAAATCTCATATATCACCACTAAAGAACTTATTCATGTAATCAAACAGCACCTGGTTTCCCCAAAAACCGATTGAAATAAAAAATAAAGTCCTAATACAGTATCCAAATAACTAAAAGTACCCCAACCCAACAATTAAGGTTTTTAATTTTATAGTTTAATATTTTTGAAGAATCAGTGGGTTCCAGAGAACAACTTGTCAGAAATGCCTACTCAGTGTCTGGTTCTCCTTTTCTTAATTACAGAAGCTTTACTGTGCTCACTTTCTCCAGACTCCAGTGCAGCTGCACTGCAGTCTATATGATGGTCTATGACACGATGAAGTCAATATGATAAAAAGCTTTTTCTCTCCTGATGTAGGAACTACTTTCTCCCATTTCTCCTTTTTTCCCCCCAGTGTGGAACATAAAGGAATACCTGCATATGCAGTAGCTGTCTTTAAACTACAGGTGTATGCACAAAGATGAAGAAAGGCCTTCACATAAAGACTGAGAAACACAAAAAGCCCAGTACCCTGATTAAATTGTTAAGCCAAAAACTTAAACCACCCACTTCCCCATTTTATCTAGCTTCTATATTTGGGATTTTCACAGCAAATCTTAACATTCCAAACTAATGCAAGTCCTCTAGATTATGGTTTAAATCAAAATTGTAATTCATCAATGTTTGCCCTCAACTGATTAAGTCAAAATCACTTAGACACTAAACAAACACGTTATATAATTTGTTTTTTCCCCTTCCTGAGTTCTCCCAGATCTACTGTCGTCTCTTTACTTCAGAACTTCAAGCCTTCAGTGTAATTACTTCATTCATACCTGACCCACTGAAAACATCTTCCAAATTAGTTTAACTGTTCCTATTATCTCCATCAGTTACTAGAATAATCTTCAAGAAACTCACTACTTCCAGGTACCTACACTGATTCAAAATCTCTGGTGTTTCTAGTCTCCCACCATTTGTAAATCTCCCTATCTCTTCAATCTCATATCATCCACCTTGCTTCACTCTAATCTGGAGTTACTCTTTAGGTTTATTCCTTCTTATCTCATTATACCACTTCCTGTATGTTTTCTGCCAATTGTCACACCTCTTTTGTCTTTTTCCTCCATGTCTAAACTTGGTGTCAAAAAACAAAAGAAAAATTATATCAGGAAGCCTTCTAATCCAAATCCTGTACATTACATCTCTTGCTATGACCTTGTTTTTCTATATTATATATGACCACTAATTTTTTTTAATTTATTTTTCTATTGGATACCATGTATACAATCTGGGTAACAGGTAGACTTAAAACCCAGACTTCACTATTATACAACTCAACCAGGTAACCAAAAATCACTTGTGGCCAGGTGCGGCTCACGCCTGCAATCCCAGCACTTTGGGAGGCTAAGGTGGGTGGATCACCTGAGGTCAGGAGTTCATGACCAGCCGGACCAACTTGGAGAAACGCTGTCTCTACTAAAATACAAAATTAGCCGGCTGTGGTGGTGCATGCCTGTATTCCCAGTTACTTGGGAGGCTGAGGCAGGAGAATCGCTTGAACCCAGGAGGTGGAGGTTGCAGTGAGCAGAGATTGCACCATTGCACTCCAGCCTGGGCAACAAGAGTGAAACCTCATCTCAAAAAAAGAAAGCAACAACAACAACAAACAACAACAACAACAAAAAACATGCACTGCTAAAGCTATTGAAATTAAAATTTAAAATAAATTTAAAAAAATAAAATTTTGAAATATATGACTCAGATTCTTAGAAAATTTTTCACTGGAAAATATTTAAACAAATTCTATAGTAAAATACTCTGCTATGGTTTAAATGTGTCACCCAAAATGCATGTGTTGGAAATTTAATTTCTAATACAACAGTGTGGAAAGGTAGAGTCTAAAGGAAGGTGGTTAGGTCATGAAGGCTCTACCCCCATAAATTATTAACGGCAATTATCAAAGGGTTTAGGCTGCAAGTTCCATCTCTTGCTCCCTTGTGCATCTCTCTTGACCCTCCCAACATCAGATGAGACAGCAAGAAGGCCATTCCCAGATGCAGCCTCCTCAACCTTGAACTTCCTAGCCTCCAGAACTACAAAAAATAAATCTCTGTTCTTTATCAATTATCCAATATCAGGTATTCTGCAATAGCCACACAAAAGAGACTAAGATATACTCTCAAATAGTTAGATGGTAAACTGAAGCATAGGGATAGAGTCTCTCAAACTACCTGATTGCTGAGCACATAGCAAGAACTAAATCAACATGCCTAACAAGATTGAGTATGTGATATATATTTAAAAATGCAGAGACTGTTCATAAAATGATGCTCATAAAGGTATTATTCAATCTTAAAGGCACCAATATAAGTATGGTTCATTAATACTTAATCCAAGATCCACTTAAAATCTAAACTAACAAAAATGTACATAGATTACTGAAAATTTGTTGCAATAGTATTTTGAAATACTAGATGACAATTTTAAAAATAGAAACTTTAATGGTTTAACTTACAACAAAATTTCAACAAATTTTCTAAAATTTCTAAAATCTGTATAGTCTGGAAAATTGCCTCTATTTCACTAAATAGTTTATGCAAAGAATATTATATATGTATTCTATTTATAATTTTTTAAATTACAGAGTAAAATTTTTGAAAACAAAAAAATTATTTTGAAGGCTGTAACTTGAACTTATAATACAAATCAAAAAATATAACTATACTATACATATATTAGAGTCCAGTGTTTTCCCCTGAATAATATAATGAAAACTCAATCCCAATTTTATTTTCATATTTGACTTATTTTTAGTAATTATGCTTCACAATTTCAAAGCCTTAAACTTTAATGCTAGTAGGGATTAAAAAAAATGTTTTTCCTCATTTAAATCTTGGCAGCCTTAACTCTCAAAGCTCAGAGATAAAATTTGATTTAAAAGCCCACTAAGAACAAACTGCTTAATCAGAAATCTGGACTTCACAATTAAGTTGTTTCATCATCCACAAAATATGAAGACAAAATTCACTGTCACAAAACATAAAAAAAAATTAATTTCCTTTCATTCTTTGTGGGTCAGAGCTAAGGAGAACAAAAAAGAAAAAAAAAAGTGCTTTTCTTGCTCTCCCAGTTACTGAAAAATTTCTAAACAGAAGCTTTATTCTTTACATCATAAACATGTGTATTTTTGCACATGTATTCTTTACATCATAAACATATGTATTTTTGTAACATTATTTTCTTAGTATAACATATCCTAACAGTGGTTGACAGGGTCTGGCTCCATGTCCCCACCCAACTCTCATGTCAAACTGTAATTCTCAGGATTAAAGGAAGGGGCTGGTGGGAAGTGATTGGTTCACAGGGGCAGACTTCCCCCTTGATGTTCTCCTAATAGAGTTCTCAGAGATCTGGCTGTTTAAAAGTGTATAGCATCTCCCCTTTCTCTCTCTCTTCTTCCTGCTGTCCATGTGAGATGTACTTGCTTTCCCTTCAGCTTCTGCCATGATTGTAGATTTCCTAAGTCTTCTCTGGAAGCAGAAGCCTGTACAGTCTGCAAAACCATGAGCTAATTAAGCCTCTTTTCTTATAAATTACCCAGTTTCAGGTATTTCCTTATAGCAATGTGAGAACAGACTAATACAGTGGTTTAATTGCAACTCATGTAAATTCCTCAAAATCTATAATTAGGTCACAACTCCATTTTAATTATATTCCTGACTCCCAAGTTTACAATATTTGAAGTAAGAGTTAGGCCATCCCCATAGTCTACTTCTACCCCAAAATCAAGAAATACTAAGTCAATTCACATCATGTACATCTCAATATTCACCAGGACTATTATCTTCAACCTTTGTGTCTACATGACACTTTAGACTTAGGTCTACCTAAGGCAATTTGAGCATGCCTACCACGGGCAATTTGAGCATGTTTTTGTTCAAATTACTTCTTTCTGAATTTTAGTTGCTTGATTTGTGACTAAGTGAATTGTGAATATCTTTCTTATGGGTTTTTGTGAGGACTAAATACCTTAACTATAATGCAAACAGGGTATTTTCTGAAATGCTATTACTCTATTATGATTGCCTAGCTATTAATATCCTTTATATATCCCACAATATTTCAGTAATTCTCTTTCTTCACATAGGAGGGTGACAAGGTAAGAGACAAACTAAGTTTCTTTCATTCAAGTTTTCATTGTACACACAATAAAATGGACAGTTTTATTTACTCATTCACAAGAGGGTTGTTCCTCATGAGAAAAGCCACCTTAATGGGAAAGTTACATATAACATGGATAGGGGTAGGGATAATACCAGACATGGAGGGTTGTATGCTCACACACATTAGGATGGTTGGAAATGAAGTGCACAGGAAGAAGAGGAAGAGCTAATTAACACTGAAAAAAAAAAACTGATAGTTCTCTGGAGAGAGTAGGAGAAGCAGAAATTTTTAGCAGATTTTATTAATAGGAAACTTTAGGAAAAGGGAAACTTATCTGAAGAAAATCTTAGAAACTTCTCTGTGAAATGCTGTAGAAAACTATACCATGCCTTTAAGACAGCCTAAATTATGATCTGCATTATTCTTCAAAACATTTGGACACAGGTTTCTGTTCCTTTGAATGTGACACAAAGACTAGGTCAAAACAGAATGAGTTTTAAGTAGTTTCCATCACTCATCCACTCAAAATATACGTAATTGAGTGCTCAACTGGCATAGGTATGGCAATGCATTTTGCGGGGCTACCATTCAGCATTATAGACCTCAGGTTTAATACCAGGTATTGCTTACAGTAAATTACCACCCTAGAACTAAGTCTAAAGCGTATTTTCACTACAGCTTGTCAAACTCTTGGGATTAAAAAGGAAAGAAGTGTAAGCAAGACAACTCTGTGCTATTATGGTTCCTAGAGAAGCATCATAAAAGAAAAAGAGACATTGTTGAGTAAGTACAATTTGAGAAGGTCCCCTTTGGTGCTGAATATACAAAGAACCAAATCCCATGTAGCACTATTATCTGCACACTAAATTCAGGAGGTCCAAGAAACTCCCTTGGAAAGCTGCAAATTGGACAGCAGTTTTAATCCAGCCTGTTTAGATACAAAAAAATCTTAACAAATTTGAGTTCCCTTTGGATAGGAGAGGTAAGATTTTTCTTAGATGAGTTCAAATATTTAGTACTATTCCAGATTCCTTAAGGCCCTAGCTGCTGCTGTTGAACTTACAATTGAACAAGCTCTGGAACTAATGGTACAGGCTAATTGCTACCAGAAACAGGAGAAAATATTGGAAAATACCATGATGAGAAAGAGAATATAACAGAGTCATGGGTAGTGCATGCCACTAAAATTGACTTGGAATATCAAATGTCAGATGTAAAGTTTTCAAAAGGATTATGAACTCAAATGCCTACAGAGGTGCTACAGTTAACGTTAAGTACAGCTGGCCTAAATGGAGTAAACCAAAAATATGCCTTCATCTAAAGAAAGAAGCTACTATTTAGGTCCAACTAAGTGTGGACGTATTGTTGCCATATTGTCCAATTTTTCAAAAGAAGCCAGAAATTAAACTTGTATATAAAATCTATCTTTGAAATGTAATCAAGTAATTCAATTTTTTCAAAAACTACATGGGCCAAATAAAACTTATCTGCAGGCCAAACATACATACCTGGGCTGCCAGTAGATTCTAGTTCTCCCACTCAATTCTAGACAGTCAATTGATGAAATCTCTCCATCTGAACACAAACCATTTTTCCTAGCTCGTCTATTTGCTATTAGGAACCAATATAGAAATCTCAGAAACTCTCCACTTACCAGTACACTGTCTCTAGGTAGTGCTGATGTTCACTAAAGAAACAGATCTTGGTGGTTGTGAATCCACAAATAATCTTCAAATTGAGACTTAACATAGGTGATTTTTATTTTAAAGTATATTTCTAGATTAACTAAAAATTTGTTTTTAAAACAAAATTTAAGCATGCGAGCCAAAATTTTCCCAACTCCATACTGGATATATCTTTGAAACAATCATCTTCCACCAGCAGTACTTCTCTCACAGGTAGTTTTGGATAATCAAGAAGAGTATTTCCAGAATGAATCTTCACTCTAAAAAGCCTGTTTTCAGTGCAATTTTAAAAGAAATTACAGTAAATCATAGGAGAAGAAATCAGAAGAGAGGAGGACATAGAAAAAAGAACTAAATGCTGCAGAGACTTAGAAACGTTATCAACCACTAGTATTAAAGACACTAGAGGGCTCAGAACTGTTATATATACTCGAGGTACGGGACAAGATAGCCAACTAGACACAGCCAGAAAGCACTGTTTCTACTGAGAGAGAACAAATTAACAAGTAAACCAACATAATTTTGGTAGAACTTTGAACAAAAAACACTGAGGGTGGAAAGAGAGGTAAGACTAAACACTGAGGCTGAAGAGGAAGCTGGGAACCCTGAATCAGGTACCTGAATGCTAGAGCTAGTTCCTGGGACCAAAGAGCTCCTGGGGAAGGGGTGAAGGGGCTGAGGGACAACTCAATCTCACTGCAGACCAGTGGGATTCCAGCTACAGGGAACCCTACAGCCCCACAGACCTGTGAACTGGCAGAAGGATATGCTCAGGGAGTAAGCAGACAGAGCTTTAGCTGTCACAGAACCCAGGAGCTTTTGTGCATGAGGTGGCTCTAACAAAGTGCAGCCATAGAAGCTCAACCCTAGGGCACATCATCTCCCTCTGAGAAGCTCCAGCCCCAGCTAACTACCAACCCAGGAGACCACAGGACTGGCTTTCCTGCAGGACTGGGGCGCATGAGTTCTACAGCCCCTCCTATCCACCAGGGCCCCTCCCAGGGCCCCTGTCGACTCAATACAGGAATGTGTGCATAGCACAGCCTCCACGGACCAGCCTGAGTGCTTTAATACACCTGAGTGCTTTTCTGGGAGCACTCTGTATCCCCCAGCACAGCCAGAGCCCAACCCTAAGCCACTGACAGTCCCAGCACCCCAAGGTTGTGGCACACAGCTCTGGAATACTGAGCCGAAAGCTGTGGACAGCACTCAAGCAAAGGGGTCCCCACTTTCACAGCACTAAGAGGGACAAGATGTGTGGCAGTGGGGCATGCCTCTCCACAGGACCAGTTCAGAAAGAATGTGGTCTATCTCCCTGTCCTGGCCTCTGCCTGATGAAGTCCCACAGCCTTGAACACTCAACAAAAGAAACACGAGAGTGGTGCTAGTGATCAGAGGGGACTCCCTAAATGCTCAGGAGCAGACCTGGTGAGGGGGTCATCTCTCTGCCCACCACAGAACATGGTTATGATCATGGAAATACAAAAGAGCCACATATCTTATTAAGAGCCTATCTACCAGCAATTACTTTTAAGCGCCATCTACTGGATCCACAACACAAAAAATTATTTAGCTAATATACACACCCCTGTAAAATCAAGTACAAGAATTAATCCACAAATAAAGATCCCATACAGACCCACGACCCTCTGAAAGCATCGAGAAATGAACCCAACTTACTATATTCAATTTATACCACAGTTAAGAGAATACCAGCCCCTCCAGAGGAGAAAGAATCAGTGCAAGAACTCTGGCAATTCAAAAAGCCAGTGTCCCCTTACCTCCAAATGAGCCCACTTGTCCCCTAGGAATGGTTCATAACCAGATTGAAATAACCAAAATGACACACACAGAATTCAGAATCTGGATGGCAAAGAAGCTCATTGAGATTTATGAGAAAGTTGAGACCCAATTCAAGGAATCCAGCAAAATGATCTAAGAGCTGAAAGATGAAATAGCCATTATAAGAAACAAACAAACTGAGCTTCTGTAATTAAAAATTCACTACGGAACTTTGGGAGGCCGAGGCAGGTGGATCACCTGAGGTCGGGAGTTCAAGATGAGCCTGCCCAACCTGGAGAAACTCTGTCTCTACTAAAAAATACAAAATTAGCCAGGCATAGTGGCACATGCTTGTAATCCCAGCTACTTGGGAGGCTGAGGCAAGAGAATCGTTTTATCCCAGGAGATGGAGGGTGCAGTGAGCTGAGATCCCACCATTGCCCTCCAGCCTGGGCAACAAGAGTGAAACTCCATCTCAAAAAAAAAAAAAAAAAAAAAACAATTACTTTGGGAAATTGTTTGACATTAAAAAAAAAAAAAAAAAAAAAAAAAATCACTACAGAAATTTCATAATACAATAGAAAGTAGTAGCAGAATAGACCAAGTTGGAAAAGTAAACAAACTCACAGCTTGAAGACCAGTTCTTCAAATCAATTCAAACAAGAGAAAAAAAAATTTTTTTAATGAGCAAAATCTCTGAGGAATATGGGATTATGTAAAGATAGCAAACTTACAAGTCAATGACATTCCTGAGAGAGAAGGAGAGACAATAAGCAACATGGAAAATATATTTGAGGTCACATACCACAAAAATTTCCTTTATCTAGTCAGAGAGGTTGACATGCAAATTCAAGAATACTGAAAACCCCAGCTAGGTACTACACAAAACAACCATCCCTAAGGCATAATATAGTCATCAGATTCTCAAGGTCAATGAGAAAGAAAAAAAATCTTAAACACACCTAGAGAGAAAGGCCAGGCTACATACAAAAGGAATCCCATCAAGCTAGCAGTGGACCTCTCAGCAGAAATCTTACAAGCCAGAAGACATTGAGAACCTATTTTCAGCATCCTTGAAGTAAAGAAATTCCAATCAAGAATTTAGTATTGTGCCAAACTATACTTTATAAGTGAAGGAAAAATAAAATCCTTCCTAGTCAAGCAAACACTGAGGGAATTTGTTACAAGTAAACCAGCCTTATAANCATATCCAGCCAAACTAAGCTTCATAAGCAAAGGATAAATAAAATCCTCTACACAAGCAAACACTAAGGAAATTCATTATTACCAGACTGCCGTCTTTAAGAGAGTGCTAAACATGAAACTGAAACATGTTTTGCTACCACAAAATCAAACTTAAGCACAAAGCCCACAGATACTGTAAAGCAACTACACAATCAAGTCTACCTAACAACTAGCTAACACAATAACAGGATCAAAATTTCACATACCAATACTAGTATTAATCCACAAATTAATCCACAAATAAAGGTCCCGTACAGAGTCAAGACCCTCTGAAAGCATCCAGAAATGAACCGAACTTGCTAGGCCTAATGTAAATGGGCTAAACATCCCACTTAAAAGGAATGGGGTTGTAATCCAGATAAAACAACAAGACCCAGTTATCTGCTATCTTCAAGAGGCCCATCTCACAAATAACAACATCCACAGGCTCAAAGTAAAGGGATAAAGAAAGATCTATCACGCAAATGTAAGGAAAAAAATGGGGTAGTTGCAATTCTTGTATCAGACACAACAGAACTTCAACTGCCAACTACTAAGGACAAAGACGAACATTACATAATGATAAAGAGAAGAATTCAACAATAAGATGTAACTCTCCTAATTATATAATCACCCAACATTCGAGCACCCAGATTCATAAAGTTATTGGCCTAGGAAAAGACTTAGACACACAGTAATAGTGGGAGACTTCAACACCTCACTGACAGCATCAGACAGATCACTGGGGCAGAAAACTAACAAAGATATTTTGAACTTAAACGCAACAATTGACTGATTTGACCTAACAGACATCTACAGAATAATCCACCCCAAAATCACAGCATATACGTTCTTCTCATCTGTACCCAGAACACATTCTAAGACTGACCATATGCTGTCATGAAGTCTCAATAAATTTAAAAAAAAAGGAAATCATATCAAGTATACTTTCAGAGTACAGTGCAATAAAAATAGAAATCAATATCAAGATCTTTCAAAATTACACAAATACCTTAACAATGTTTTCCTGAATAACTCCTTGGTAAACATCAAATTTATGACAGAAATCAAAATATTCTTTGAAATTAATGAAAATAGGGATATAACTTACCAAAATCTCTGGAATGCAGGAAATTTTGCTGTGCTAAACACCTTCACCAAGAACTTAGAAACTTAGAAAGGTCTCAAATTAGCTATCTAATTTTGCACCTAGAGGAACTTAAAAAAAAAAAAAAAAAAAAAAAAAAAAAAAGTCAGTAGAAACCAACCCCAAGAAAGCAGAAGAAATAACTAAAATAAGAGAAGAACTTAATGAAATTGTACATCTGGAAGAATTTGCCTGTGAATCCACCTGGTGGGTTTTTCTTTTTCTTTTTGATTCAAGACACAATGATAAAAGAAAACTTCAGGCCACTATCCCTGATGAACAGATACAAAAATCCTTAACAAAATACTAGCAAACCAAATCCAGCAGCACATCAAAAAGTTAATACACCACAATCAAGGAGGCTTTATTCCTGGGATGCAACACTGACTCAATATATGTAAATCAATAATGTGATTTACTACACAAAAAGAATTAAAAGCAAAAACCATATGATTATCTCGGTGGATGCAGAAAAAGCTTTCAATAAAATCCAACATCTCTTCATGATAAAAACTCTCAACAGACTAGTCATCAAAAGAGCATGCCTCAAAATAACAATAGCTATCTGTGATAAAGCCACAGCCAACATCATACTGACTGGCCAGAAGCTGGATAACTGGAACAAGAATGCCCAAATGCCCACTCTAACCACTCCTAGTCAACATAGTACTGGAAGTCCTGACCAGAGCAATTTGGAAAAGAAAAAGAAAGAAAAGGCATTCAAATAGGAAAAGACAATCTATCTTCACTAACGATACGATTCTATATCTTAAAGCCCCTAAAGATTCCACCAAAAGGCTCTTACAAGTGATAAACAAATTTAGCAAAGTTTCAGGATACAAAATCAGTGTACAAAATTCAATAGCAATTCTATACACCAACAGCATTCAAACTGAAAGTCAAGGAATAAGACAATCCCATTTACAGTAGCCACAAAACAATAGAAATACCTAGGAATACAACTAACCAAGAAGGTGAAAGATCTCTATGAGAAGAACTACAAAATACTGCTGAAAGAAATCAGACACAACACAAATAAAATGGAAAAATGTTCCATGCTCATGGAAGAATCAGTAACATAAAAATGGCTATACTCCCCAAAGTAATTTACAGATTCTATGCTATTCCTATACAACAACATCGTCTTTCACAGAATTAGAAAAATTTCATATGGAACCAAAAATAACACAAACAGCCAAAGCAATCCTAAGCAAAAAGACACAGGAAACGCCAAGTCTCAATAAGGTAGATTCCTTCAAAAAGGAAATACAGGTAACATGGATTAGAGATAATTTCTCAAGAAAACAATGTAAATAGTTGTTTTACCGGTGATAATTGGGGTATCTCAAAATTCTATCACTCACTAAATCCAATCTGAAGAAGCGCCATGCTTCAATGTAGCTGATACAAATAAAAAATAGCCTCTGGAGTAGCAATCCCTCTTTTGCCATTTTGGCAACTCAAGTAAAAGATTTAAATTTTTTCATATTAATGCTTTAAAAAAATTACTAACATGGTAACATATATTATATATATTACTATATTGTGCTGAAATATGAATTCATGAGGCTTTCTCTTCAAGATTGACCACACAGGTATTCTTTCCGTTTGATGTCACTAAAGTATAAAAACGTATAATACACAGATGGCAAATAAGCATATGAGAATATGTTCATCATCAGCTATTATGGACTAAATGTTTGTGTCCCCCAAAATTCATATGTCAAAATCTAATCACGAGTGTGACAGTATTAGGAGATAGGGCCTTTGGAAGGTAATTAGGTCATAAGAATAAAGTCCTCATAAATGAGATTAATGTCCTTTAAAAGAGGGCAGAGAGCTCTCTGGAGTTCTTTCCTCCATGTGGGGATAGAATGAGAAGTTAGCAATCTGCAACTCAGAAGAGGACCCTCACCAGAACTTGACCATGCTGGCACCATGATCTCAGAGTTCTGGTCCACCAAAACTGGGAGAAAAAAAGTATATTATCTATAAGCTATCCAGTGCATGGTATTTCATTATAGCAGTCTAAACTAAGACATGAGCCATAGGAAAATGCAAATTAAAATCACAATGCTATATATTCTCGTCATAACAGCTAAACTAAAAAATGGTAACATTACCAAATATTTGTGAGAATATTAAGATTTCTCAGACATTGCTAATGGAAATGTAAAATGGTACAGCCACCCTGGAAGATCATTTGGCCACTTCTGTTTAAAAAATTAAAACTGAGACAACTGAGCATGGCAACTTGCACCTATAATCCCTATTACTCAGGAGGCTAAAGCAGGAGGCTAACTTGAGCCCAGGAGTTTGAGGCTGCAATGAGCTATGATCACACAACTACACTCCAAATTCGGTGAAAGAGCAAGATTCGGTCTCTTAAAATAAATAAATTAATGCATACATACATACATACTAGGCCTATACTTACCATGAACTCAGAATAAAACTCCCAGGCATTTCTCCCAGAGAAATAAAAATTTATGTCCTTATAAAATTCTGCAGATGACTATTCATATCAATTTTATTTGTAATAACCAAAACTGTAAGTAACTAAAATGCCCCTCAATAAATGAACAGTTATACAAACTGTGGTACTTCCATACTACAGAAAACTATTCAGTAATAAAAAGGAACAAACTACTGATACATGAAAAAAATCCAATGCCAAAAGGTCACTTCTTATATGATTCCATTCATATTACATTCTCAAAATGGCAAAATTATAGAGACAGAGAATAGTGCATGGTTGCTAGGGTTTACGCACGGTGCTCAGGGTAGGACACATGTTAAACTAGGAATCAATGTAAAAAGATAGCACAAGGAGAACTTTTTGGTAATGAAACATTTCTGATTACAGTAGTGGTTAAACAAACCTATAACAAAAAATGGCAACAGAACCATGTGTACATTTTACCTATATGAAATTCCTGGTTTTGATATTATACTGTAATTACGTAAGATGTAACCATTTGGGGAACTGGGTGTACCATACATCGGACTTCTCTGTACTATCTTTACAACTACATGGTGAAATCTATAATTATTTCTAAATAAAAAGTTAAAAACAACAACTATTTGATGATACACAATAAACTTCTAAATTATTTTATTTAGGGTGAAAAATTATCTATTAAATCCATAAGACTTGAAGAAAATAAGTCATTTGCTCCATAATGTCTATTATGTTGGTGCTGCGAGGGAGACAGGTTTTCAAAAACCTACCTGATGTTTACAATTGTCCAGTTGAGAAATTATAATATTACTATTGGTATAATGTAAAAGTAGACTGCATTGCTTTGCAAAGACATTAAAAGTTAAAATATTGAAAGTGCACCTAGATTTGACAGCATTTGTCTTTCTTCAGAGATTAAATTCCATAAACTGTGGCTAAATCTAAATACATATGAACCTAATTCTAAGAAGTATATCTTTTCAAAGTAATATAGTAAGGTTTCATTTTTGATACATAAAATATTTGCAACAGCAATGAAACGAAAGCAAACTGACCTAGAGGACACTTAAAATAAAAATAATAATTCCTATAAAAGGATTAAGTGGTCCCATGCATTTACTTGAGATATTTCATGCCACCAAAAAAAAAAAAAAAAACAAACACATCCATCTCTTCTAGCCAATATTTAATAATCCCATAGTAATTGATGTATAAAAAAATGTCTTTATGACCTGTTACCACCCAAAAGAATGCATCATAATAACTTTCAAGAATATGTTCTTTGACGTCTAACCTCGGCTCTTCTTTAGAATTACCTGTAAGAAGGAAAAAAAATAAGATTCATATTATACCTATGAAAAATAAAACATCACTCCTTAACAAAAAGTTAAATAGTCCTGGGTACATAATATGCAAGATTGAATTTATAAAACCCAATTTGGAAGGTGATTAAGGAACTTTTGTCTTAGATTTCTCTAAAATAGCCTTATCTCAATGAATATGAAACTTGCCTAGATTCTAAAAACCTGGCTTTATTAGTTACCTCTAGATTCTTCAACTGTAAGCCAAAAGTACCCAGATTAATGGTTTCAAACTTGAAATTTTTAGACAATATAGTTATCTAAATTAGGAGTTAAACAATATCAATTAAGAAGTTAAACAACATTCTAAAACTCAAAGTCTTCTAAGTCAGACATTTCACAACTATAAAGTAGTACAAATCCACTGCAACATTAAATCTATTATATTTGGACTGGAATTATAATCATTTGAGACCAAAACTGGCTATCTTATGCTGAACAGTTTGTTAAGTAGACTATTTTCAAAATATATAGTCTGTGAAACAAATAAAAGGAGATTTTAGTTGTAAAAAGACTGACAGCATTAGTCAGAAGATGTTTGTTTTTTTTTTTTAAGTATCTACTATTTTAAGTAAATAAACCTATAGTTTATTTTAAAAATCCTAAATTTAAGGCATACATGTATATTCTTCAATATCTTAAGCCTTGTTTTTCCTGCAGAAAAATATTTACATCGACTTTAATTGCCTAGAAATTTGTTGGAATGTTTATAATTGCAAGATAATTTAAAGACCCTAGAAAATGCCAAGACATGTACATTTCTAGGCTTCCAAAAGGCCATCAAATAAATCGTATCTAGGCTAGTACTTCTCTGTTCTACAAGATAATATCTTAAGTACTTCAAAAGGAAGTTTGAATACTCAAATGAATTTACAAAATGCTGAGTATATTACATACTCAAAGTTACAAAATACTAAACAGAATTCAACAAGCTTTCTTACTGCTATATTTCTCTCGTAGCCTTTCATAACTTTACATAACTATCGTTACATAAGATGTTAGGATTGTGAGAAACTGGATACAAGGCGCATGGGAAGTCTGAACTATTTTTGTACCTTATTTCAAAATACATTTAAAACAAAAAAGTCTACAAAGAGGTAGACTGTAAAAAATAAGTTTCTCTCCTCTATCATCTCCAGTGAACTGTGGTTGCCAGTTTCTTACATATTCTTCTAGAAACTAGTTCTACAATAATATTGTGACTAATCAAGGAAATATAGCATGCTATGTTATCTACACTTATTTGACCACAAAAGCATTTGAGGTAGGGCCTCTATCAACATTATTGAAAATAATGTTTTCAGGAACATATCTGGAAAACTGTGCCACAGGCAACATATTCTTAACATTATATAAAAACAACAGTAAGAAGCAATCATCTCTACTTATATAAGAGATTTCACCCATAAATCACTCAAGTCTCAAAACAAAGTCATAAGAAATCAAATAATTAGTGATATGGTTTCTTTTTGTGTCCCCACCCAAATCTCATCTCAAATTATAATCCCGTCATGCTGAGGAAAGGAGATAATTAGATCATGAGGGCAGTTTTCCCCATCCCGTTCCCATGATAGTGAGTAAGTTCTCTTTCCTTTATAAAAAACCCCAACTCAGGTATTCCTTTACAGCAGTGTAAAAATGGACTAATACGATGGGGTAATTAGGATAATTTCAAATTCTCAAGAAGAAAGTAAGTTTTGATAAATTTCAAAGTGATATATCTTCTCAGCCTACAGATTAGCAGTCTGTAGAAACATGAATGTTTCCTCTAAAGCAGTGGCCATTAATATTACCATTGGAAATCAGTGATATACACATGGATGAAATCTAACTCCTTAATTAAAATCATTGACTCAGAAAAGGCAAAATATCAACTCAATCAACAAAGCTGAGTAAGGTATACAAATCAGAAGTGATGAACTGAGTGGTATTTTTGAAGTGTAATTCTTGCTCAAGAAAAGAAATATGGATTTTACCTTTGCTGCGGCCAGTACATGTTCCTTGTTAATGACTCTACATTTATTTTCACAAGCGTTTGTCCTGGACTCTTCTGCTAATCGACGAACAAACAGTAAACAGCTCAGATGAACCTTTAAAACAGAAAATCCAAGTGGATTTTTAAATACTGATGCACTGAAATAATGAGTTTTAGAAAATAATTATCTCAAAATTTATTGTTGTACTATTTACTTTTGTGATTAAATTAACTCTTCCATTTAGACTTACATAGAATTCAGTCTAATGTAAGTCCATCTTAGATTCCCTGCAAAGAGACTAGGTCATTGCAATACATGAAACAAGCTTATGTAAGGCAGACCAAAGACCACAAACAAGAGCATTTTTTGTAAAGCATCATTATATATCAAACTTATGTAAGATTCACTCAGTAAAAAATATACCTGCTTCTGATACAAATAGATTTGAATTTATAACAAAATTTTAAATTTCCAGAAAATTTTAAATTAAAACATATCAAAAACTACGTTTTAGGCTATCATTCTACAATCCGAGGTCAAAGATTTTTAAACAGATATGTTTAATTTGAATATTTATTTAAAAACACGTTACTAGTTGAAATTGTTTAAGTTTGCTTAATTAAAAAGGATATGTACAAAGGCCAAGTTATTTGTCATCCAACAACTATCACAAACTAACCATAGTTACTATTAATAATCTTCAAGACTCTTTTTAAGAAATTATTTAAAATAGATAATATAAGCAGACTCATAAATTTAAAAGCCTATAAAAAAAAAAAAACTATAGTTATGTAAGATGCCAGCATTGTGGAAAACTGGGTAAAGGATACATGGGAACTGTGTACTATTTTTGCACCCTCTTTTGAGTCTATAAATTATTTTAAAATAGAAATATAAAACAAAAAAGCTTACAAAAGGGTAGACTATCAAAAGTAAGTCTACTCCCCATCTCATCCCCCAGTCAACCATAGCTGACACTTTCTTGTACATTCTTACAGAAACAAGCTCTACATATAAGCAAAACATATGTACTCATCATCAGATAATAAATATATATCAACATTATCTGATATTTTATATATATGTGTATATATATATATATATATATAAACCAGCTCTGATATATTGTATACAATAACATCTTGTTAAGTATTTTACTCAAAATCACCATCCAGAGCAACAAAAGTCTTAACCTATAAGCACATTCCTTGGGAAAAAAAGTTAAGGTACATGTAATCCAAGCAAAAGAAAACGTGAAGTGAGCTACAGTCTTATCCCAATCCCCACTCTAGGATATGTAGTACTCTTATTTATATTATTGCACATATCTTCCCCATCCTTTGCTTCTGCCAGGTACCTGAGGGCACTACTAACTTAGATCCAATTAGATAGTATCTTTAACATGACGTATTTTGTTATTTACATCACAGCAAGTGATTCTTGCAGTTAGAAAAACAATTTATACACAGAACTTAACATTCACTATCTTGTGCACTGCACACTCTCTTCTCCCACAGTTCATTAAATGTTAAATAACTACTAATGTGATGTTTTAATGCTTTATATACTGCAGAAATCTTTAATAGATTGTTAAATAGGTGTTTAATAACATTCTAGTGATATGTGGAGAAAACAGAGGTTTGGGAATTTAAACAAAATGAAGAATCTATGAAAGGTGGATATTCTTTTGGTACATTTTTGATGCACTGTCTTCTTTGAATTCTCACAAGAACTCCGAGGTAAAACATCCTAATTCCAATTATTCACATTATACTGTGTCAATTATTTACTAAACTTTCAGTGATAGCCCATTTCATTTGGTAGCAAAAACACCCCATAATATGGCACAATTTCATTTGTTAATCTATACTTTCTACTTCTAAAGGTAAACAGCTTCCAGATACCCTCAGGATAAATTCCAAATTCCTTATCACTAAATCCCACTTGACTGGGGTTCCAGTTTCATCTCTCACCATTCTCAGCTTCCAGTTCTACACTAGGCCTTTTGAACTTCTTTGAGAATTCAAATGCAACCTTGCTCTAGGCATCCTATTTGTTTACAGACTTCTCAGAAAGTCCAAATTCCCCCAATATGTAAGGTTATATTGATCCACAGCACCCTGAACTTCCTATCACTGCATAGACTGCATCATGCTGTAATTTCTGACTTAGCTGCCTTCCTCACTGTACCGTAAGGACAAGAATTATGCCTAGCCTTTTCAACACTGTTAAAGGACAACAGTGTCCTTTAACACATTGCTCAATATGTAGTAGATAGCTAATAATTATTACTGCATGAAGACCCCACCACATCTCCCAAATAAGGCCAAAAGAAATTTTTTTTTAAATCAGCCTCAATTAAACTACACTGTCTTAAGACTTAATTCATTAACCTAGATGGAATATCCTTTCCTTTTCATGGTCATGAGCCATGGATGCTGTGATGGTTAATACTGAGTGTCAACTTGACTGGATTGAATAATGCAAAATATTTTTCCTGGGTATGTCTGTGAGGGTGCTGCCAAAGGAAAATAACAGTTGAGTCAGTGGACTGGGCAGACCCACCCTCAATCTAGCTGGGTACCATCTAATCAGCTGCCAGCAGGGCTAGAATAAAGCAGGCAGAACGTGGAAGTACTTGACTTGCTGACTCTTCCAGCCTTCATCTTTCTCTCGTGCAGGATGCTTCCTGCCCTTGAACATTGGACTCCAAGTTCTTCAGCTTTTGGACTCTTGGACTTATACTGGTAATTTGCCAGGGGATCTAGGGCCTTCAGCCACAGACTGAAGACTGCATTATCAGCTTCCCTGCTTTTCAGGTTTTTAGACTGGGACTGGCTTCCTTGCTCCTCAGCTTGCAGATGGCCTATTGAGGGACATCACTTTGTGACTGTGTGAGTCAATACTCCTTAGTAAACTCCCCTTCATATATACATCTATCATGTTAGTTCTGTCCCTCTAGCAAACCCTAATACAGATACTGAGACAAATTAGTATCACTTTTTCAGAACTCACAAAATTTTTTTCAAGCAACCTATATCTATGTGATAAAACAGTTAATTGAGTGGTGCTACTCCCGTGTGCTAAGGCTTATATTAAAATGATCAAAACAAAAGTTAGTTTTAGGGTATTTAGTTAGGCATTCAAACTTGAAAAAGATAAGCTATTCAATCAATAATTTACTTTTAAAAATCCGCTTGCTTGAAAAATAAACCAAAAGAAAATTATAAATAAATATTCACTTGACAGTCTCAGTTGACAGAAAGACTGGGCCAGCCTGACTTCTTCCTCCCTTTGTCATAGCACTTTTGAATTCTACATGAACTATAAGCACCCAGATATTTGCATAGTATTCCTTTAACAGATGTTAACTCTTTCCCGAGTACCATCCCTGGGGCTAAACCATCGAATAAAGCATAACACAAACAAAATAACAAAATGTCACTGAAGAATAAAGTAACACAATGAAATCACAAGTAAAATGCTAGAAATGACATCAATCCACATATAGTTATCATGTATTTCCAAAATTAATTTTACACTCAGAATGTTGAAGCTATTATGCTAAACACTAGGAATACAAAAATTTCCCAGTTCAAGTTCCCAGACTAGTGGGAGAATCAAACCCATAAGGAAAAAGGCAAATGTGTGACACCAGATGATGGAGAAGAAGATAAGACTGATCCTTTCTAAGGATATTAAGGAACGCTTCACTGAAGTAACATTTGAACTGGATTTTGAAAACACTGTAGGTTGCCAAGTAGAGTAGAGTGAAGACATCTTCAAGCAGTAGAAATATCAGGTATAAAAGGCAGCATAAAAGTAGATTAATTTTGTGTTAAAGATAATGGGAGACAGAAGAGAAGATATTCATTCTCCTCAAGAAGCTGCATACCACACTAGGAGACATCAACATATGAAACTCCTAGACAACAATCCAACAGCTCAATTATATAATGTATACTCTTAGGGCTCACCAAGTTCAGAAAAAAAAAAAAAAAAAAAAAAAAAAAAAACTTCCTTAAAAAAAAAAAAAAAAAAAAAAAAAACAAAGATCAAAACAAACTTCCTTAACTATAAAAAAAAACTTTGTGGATGATGTAGGATGCCTGCCTGCTATGTAAGATTATGAAGTGTCAACCGTCAGCAGAAAACTATAAAGAAACCAAGGTAATGCATGCCATATACAAGACAGTGAAGGGGAACTGTTTAATGAAAGCCCGAGATGAGGAGCGTACTAACTGGGAAAAGCTGGTAACCAAAGAACATTCTATCCCCCATCAACGCAACCACTTGAAATTTCAACTCACCCACCTTCTCATGCCACCTGGATCCCACCGCACAATGGAGTCCCTCTGTCCATGGGTACTTTGGGGCAGAAAGGGGTAGATGTGGGAGGATGCTGACTACAGAAATTTCTAAGCCATTTGCACCAGCTGGTAGTCTCTTGGATATCTTTGATAGGTACATTTCCGCTCCCTCCATTTAGAAGCCCCAGTGAAAGCTCCATAATAAACTACTTAAAAATGTTTTGCAAGTGAATTTCATTTTAATTCCATTCATTTGTGCCACCGCTATCAGCGGCATAGGGTAGTTAATTGGGGTGGGGCACAAGACAGCCCGTATTGCCTTTTCTTACAGAATTTAAGAAAGGAACAAAAAGAAGGGCAGTGGATAGAAGTAATACTTTTTGGGGGGAAAATGTGTTTTTGTTCTGTTTTGGCTTCAGAGAACAAAAAAGGGGAACAGTGGAGATAATTCTAGAGTAGTTTAGCAAAAAGGAAGCAACAGATTGGGTGCCAATGGAGAACTCTAGGAAGCAAAAGAGAAAAGAGAAGGTAGAAAAACCAATGTCGCTTAAGAACAGTTAGGATGATGCATTCCCAAGACTATCCCTGTAGTATGCTCCTGTTATCCACAATGGAGTACCTTGATCTTCTGGAAATTATGTGTCCATTTACAATAGTTCCTTTACTCAAAGAGCTCTTGTGACAAGGTACCAAACATGCCTCCTGTGTTTAAACCTACAGAAACAATGTTCATTGTGCCAGAGGAATATGTGTTCCAGGCATTCAACGCAAAAACTGAATTTATTTCAAGACAGAAACATTATTATACAGTGGTTTGACTGGGACTTCTAATTAGGAGAACATTAGGCTTCAAGTATTATAAGTCAAATAAGAAGACTTCAGTAGTCTAGCTTAAAAACTGACAAGGTGTTCTAGTATTTGTCTAGGAAAATGAATTAACAGTTGAGAGCATTCTTCCTACAAATAAACTTTCGCATCAGGGTCTTTTAGTAAGCACCCTAACCTAGGGGAAACAGGGCAATGTTTGGTTAAATCCGTAAAAAGAGGAGAGGGAAGGAGGCATGGGAGGAAAGAGGAGAGAGGGAGGGAGGCAAGAAGGGAGGCGCTTAAAAGGCATTGTGAGCAATGCCTTTTACAACAGCTAAATAAAAATGACCCAGACTGAGTTCCAAAATCTATTTTTTAAAGAGTGTATCTTTCATACCCTTTGCAAGTACATTAATCACAATGCCAGACCGTGTTCCTAAACAGCAATACTTAAAAACTGTAAGCAGCAACGTACGCTAAGCTCATGTAACTAAGAGCCTATCTTTAAAAAGATCCAGATATTTACATTTCGGCGGGGCCCGGGACAACTGAGCGCCAGGAATACGAACTGACACGCCAGGGTGGGGCATACGTAACTTGTCATTGCTGGAACTGCCTTAAACATGGGCCTGAAAGAGCTATTGATTGGCGCTATTGATTGGCTCGGGGCGGAAAAAAAAAAAAAAAAAAGCTAGAGGTTATTCCCCTTACTTTCCTGTCCCCCATTCTCAGCCCGAGAAGGGATGGAATCTCACCAGTAAATCACCACTTTTCTCCAGACGAAGTTGAGGCTTCTGTCGCTTGAAGACTCGCTTTAGAAAGCCACGGGGAGCCTTCCGCTTTATCTGCTTCCTTTGGGAGACTGTGGTCGACAGTGCCATCCTCTCCGTCAGGTATCAGCTGCCTCAGCTTCCGAGGTGTTCCCTGCACCGCACACAAGCTCAGGGAAAACAATCCGGTCCCTGTGACGCTTCTTCAGGCCCAGAAACCGCGAACCAAACGTTCGAATCCGCCGCCAACGGAACGCGCCCGGCGCTCAGTAGTGACGTTTACCTTGCGCAAGCCCCGCCCCTGAGGCGCCTGGCTGTAGGTGGAAAACGCCCACGGTGGGCGGGTCCCGGGAACACCCTGACGTCATTAAGAGTCTGCATCCTCCTTGTATCACTTTTTGTATTATAACTTTTGCTCTGTGGAATTATTTCTCCTAGGTTCCCTAGAGATGATTGGAAGTTGTGAAGAAATACATTGGAAAGCCAAGGCAGTTTTTAAGCACTCACCCTATACTGTCCCTAATACCAATGAACAGAAGTTTGTGTTGTTTTACCAGGATTCCTAAAAAAACCAAGGCAATGCCTTCCTAGCAAGAAAGGCATGATGTTCAGATACTAACAGTTAACAATTTTACACTTCTGCATAATTTTATTTGATCTTACCTTAGGTCTTCTCATGATTCTAGCTTTTCTTTGCAAATGCTGCTCCCTTTAAAGGCTCCTCTCATTTAACCTAGCAATAACTTTCAGTTGTAGTTTAAATGCTAACTCATTGAACTTTTTGTAACTTCTTCAAGCTGTTAATTTCTCTATCATCTGTGCTACCACAGAGGTATTAATAGTTATCACCTTTATGAGCAGCAAAATCACCTGGGAGACTTATTAAACTGCGGTTTGCAGGGCCCCGCTCCCAGAGTTTCTCCTTCACTAGATCTGGGGAGGATTCAAAACTTTGCAATTCTAACAACTCAGGAGACATTGGCATTTGCTAGTCTCTGGACCAATTTTTGATTTTAATCATAATTGTCTCTAATACTATCTCTATTGTAATCTCAATATTAAATTATTGTGATTTCACCCACACAAATGATCCTTCTACTATCTGGCCTCCCATTTCTTTTTTTTTTTCTCTTTTTTTTCCCCCATTTATTTATTTTATTGCATTTTAGGTTTTGGGGTACATGTGAAGAACATGCAAAATTGTTGCATA
>NW_016107396.1:6124850-6136691 GCF_001604975.1 Cebus imitator
TCTCCTGGTTCTCTGCTCAGTCCCCTTTTTAAACAGATGAATGGGCAACTTCCTGTGGCTCCAATCACCAGCCAAAGGGGCACCTGGACCAGTGTATTTTGTACGGAGAACCGCTGCTCGGGGCGCCGACAAAGCAGCCACACGGGGCAAAGCAGTGGCGCCGGCTGGCACAGCCACACTGGCCAAAACAGCCGCGCTGGCGACCTGTGGAGCTCCTCCGCCTGGGAATTTCCTAGTCTATGGGCAATAAAAATGCGGTATCCACTCATCCTCTGCGCTTTCACTGGGAGCTGCAATTCTGAGCTGTTCCTAAACGTCCATCTTGGATCCTCGACCCTGGCCTCCCATTTCTAAGACCTCCAATCATCTCCTACATCCTTGAGTTATTCATGCCTGTGGTCATACACTAGGTGATGTCATTACTAAATACCTTACCTTTTCATATTTTCAATTTAGTTGTCTTTCTTCAACCGCATCTTCTATTTTTGAACTTACTTTCTCCAACAATTGTTCCATGCTGCTGGGACTACTCTCCTAACTTTTTGGTTCCTCTCACCCCACCCCTAACCCTGCCACCCCACTCTATGCCTTATCTTCCCTCCTTTATTCCATTGTGCATTGGTCATCATAATACTCCCCTATATTTCTCCACAACATTCTAGCTATTCTCTTTTATCCTCTTGCAAACCTGGCAAAATTCTTCTTTTCTTTCTAACCCCATTCTAAATCTCCAGTGATAATATTGCTTCATCAACAAAATAAAATTAAAAAAAAATTCATAGAGACTTACTGTATGCTTTCACTACCCCATCTACCCATCAAACACTACCTGCTCCCATGGATGAGATGCCAACTACTTCACTTGTGCCTGAGGTCAAGCCCTTTCCCTTTCTTAAGGACATTTCTATGCAATTCTACTTGCTCCTCTGCTTCATGAATTTTCCTTCTTTGCCAATTTTTTGCCATCAGCACCCACAGAGCTTATAATAGCTCCAATCTTTTGAAAACCCTCTCTTAATCTGACCTTTTGCTGTTGTCCTTCTACAAAACAAAACAAAACTAGAAACAAAACTAGAAACGGTTGGCTAAATTATATGTCTCCAAATAACTGTTCTCTCATTGTCTGTTGAAGCCAGTACAATCAGTCTTTTGTACCTGTCTCTTCACCAAAATTGTTTTGGTCAACATGACCAATGGCATCATACTTGCAAATCCTATGGCCAATTTTCAGGCTTCAGCTTATTTGTCCAACCAAAAGTATTTGTTGACTTTCATGATTTCTCCTTCCATGAAACAATATCTTAAATTGGATATGATTCTCTTTTGTTTTTCTTTGTGCTCGATAACATCTCAGTCTCCTTTTTTGGTTCTTCCTTTTCTCTTTGATCTCTAAATCTTAGAGTACTCCATGACCCCATCCTGAGATTTCTTCCTCTATCTACACTCACACCCCATGTGATCTTGTCCAGTATTATGGCTTTAAATACCAAATTTACATCTCCAGCTGATTCTCCCCTAAACTTCAGGCATGTATATCCATTTCTCTGATGGACAAGAATTCTAAAAGTCATCTTAACACTATGTCTAAAATTAGGTCTTGATCTGCCCTTGCACCTGAAACATGTTTCTCCCACTCTCTTACCTATCTTATCTGCTGGCACTTCCAGCCTTCCAATTACTCAAGCCAAAATCTTGGAATTGTCTTAGCTCCTCTCTTTATCTAACTCCACATTAAATCTTTCAGGAAATCCTATCAGTTGTACTTGCAGTATCTGATCACATCTCACCACTTCCGCTGCTACCACATTTGGACTAGACACCATCATTCACATGGCTTATTGCAACATCCTCCTGAGAGTGTCTCAATCTGTTTCTATTCTTTCTTAACAGAACAGCTGGATTTAATTCAGATTATGTCATCTCAGACCTCACTAGTCATTTCCCACCTCCCTTAAAAACAGAAAACAAAGTCCCTATAGTGACCTGAGGACTTATGTGTCCCCTGCAAATGCACATGCACTTACAAATATATAATTAACTTACTTATCTTCTATAATTGAGCAACTCCCTCTCCACCAGCTGTGTTAGTCTCCTTAATATCTTCAATGCTTCAGATGTTTGTGTCCCCCCAAAATTCATATGTTGAAATCTAATCATCAATGTGATGATATTAGGAGGTGAAGCCTTTGGGAAATGATTATGTCATGAGTGCAGAACCCCCATAAATGGGATTAATGCCCTCGTAAAAGAGGTCCCAGGGAGCTGCATTCCCTTTTCCACCAGGTGGGAACATAGCTAGAAGGCACACCGTCTATGAAATCCAAAAGAGGGCTCTCACCAGAAACTGAGTTTGCTGGCGCCATGATCTCAGACTTCCCATCCTTCAGAACTGTGAAAACAAATTTCTGCTTTTTATAGGTGTTGTAGTTTGAATGTTCCCTTTAAAACTCACACTGAAACTTAATCCGTAATGTGGCAATATTGAGAGGTGAGGCCTTTAGGAGGTGATTGGGTCCCAAGGATTATGCCCTTATGAATGATTTAATCCATCCATGGGTTAATGAATTAATGGGATATCATGGAAGGGGAACTATGGCTTTATAAGATGAGGAAGATAGTCCTGAGCTAACACATTAGCATGCTCAGCCTCCTCACCATGTGATATTGTGCACCATCTCAGGAATTTACCGAAAGCCTTCAATGGCAAGAATGCCCTCACCAGATGCAGCCCCTTCACCTTTAACTTCCTGGCCTCCAGAATTGTGAAAAATAAAGTTCATTTCTTAAAGATTAACCAATGTTAAGTATTCTGTAATAGCAAGAGAAAATTAACTTAGACATTAAGTCCCCCAATCTGTGGTGTTTTGTTGTATCATACCAAGCACACTAAGATAATATCTTTCAGATGGACTTCAAGTACATGCAACAAAACACACTCACCCATCAGGTGTTCACACTAGCTATTCCCTCTGTTAAGAATGCTTTTTGGCTGGGCACAGTGGCTCACACCTGTAATCACAGCACTTTGGGAGGCTAAGGCAGGCAGATCACCTGAGGTTCTTATATTTTTTTAATGACAGAGTATCACTATGTTGCCTAGGTTGGTCTTGAACTCCCGGCCTCGAGTGATCCTCCTATCTCAGCTTTCCAAGTCACTGGGATTACATGTATGAGCCACCCAACTAAATTTGTCATTTTTTAAATATATGAATGAGTCCATTTTGATGTCAACAACTTTTATATTTCTCAATCTTAATCAAGACTTTTGTCTAAAACACTTCTGATAAATCATCCTGTAGTGAGGTTTTGATTGTCCCATGGTGCTAGGATGGACTTATCTTGGGTTATTGGTCTGGTCCCACTTTGGAGGGAGTAAATGACTACTACGAGTCAGAGTCAAAATCCATTTAGCCAGATTTGAACAACAGAAAGGTTTCAAAAGAGTGGCTCTCCAGCTAAACCTGTAGTCCATTATTAAGTTCAATTTTTGTCTGCTCCGTAGTCTTTTGCTGTCATATCAAAATGCTGGGTCAGCTTTATGCTGTTAGTACTTGCATTGCTGCACAAATTTAACAAGTAACAGATACACAGCTTAAAAAGGGGAAATACAAGGTAAATTAGCATTATTATGACAATCGCAGTTTGCATAATGGCATTGAGCCACAAACCTAGGCTTAAAGGCAACCAGTTTAAATAAATCAATGACCACTGTCTTCCAAGTGGAAAAACTGGGCATTGAAAGGAATTAAGTTTCATTATGCTATGGAGCCATTTTCTGCCATCTTGGAAAAGCTGTCTAGAGCATGAAAATATAAACACCTTGTCTTGCTTTGTAGTTTAAATATCTCTGGCTATAGTGTCAGGTAGTGTGGTAAATTTTCTGTGTAACCCATGCATTAGGCATGAGACTTGTTCCTTAAAATTCATCTACTTTCAGCTTATAGGGCTCCAAGAAGAGAGTAGTTTCTCTTTTAATAACTCTATGGAAGAAAATTGGATTGGAGGAAACTAGAAGAATTTAGGATATAGTCTAGTCTACAGGTAGACAACAAGAACTTGAAAGCAATGTGCAGAGCTACAATCTAATAATAGGTGTACTATAGCTTTCCTTTAGAAATGTAACTTTTTCTCTCTATATGGGTAACATAGAAATCAGATTTTAAAACCTCTTTGGACTAGGAAGCCAAACCAAGGTAGATTTTAGATTTTACTTGTTGTCTTCAAGTCCCTAGACCTGCCAAAAAGTGACAGTTTTTATTCATTCACTGTAAGCCTGGGAACCCTTGAAGTGAGGTATTCTATGCATATTCTCAAATATGACACTGTAGTCAAAGCCTTGGTAACATAACCAGCATTTCCAATCACATCAAGAGAGAGAAGATTTTTTATTGAACTTATACAAATAGGTATAGTGCCATAAGAATACACACTAATATATTCAAAATTTGGGGGGAACCAAGTAGAAAAAGCAAATGTCTCCACCTTTATTCACAGAAGTATACTTTACCAAATTGCTGTATAAATTACTCTAGATAATAAATTTTCTGGCCGGGTGCAGCGGCTCATGCCTATAATCCCAACACCTTGGGAGGCCAAGGCAGATGCATTACCTGAAGTCAGGAGTTCAAGACCAGCCTGGCCAACATAGTGAAATCCCGTCTCTACTAAAAATACAAAAATTTGCTGGCTGTGGTGGTGGGCATATGTAATCCCAGCTACTCAGGAGGCTGAGTTAGGAGAATCCCTTGAACCCAGGAGGCAGAGGTTGCAGTGAGCTGAAATCATGGCATTGCACTCCAGCCTGGGTGACAAGAGCAAGACTCCACCTTTAAAAAAAACTATTAAATATGGAAAAGATACCTAAGTTAATAACTAACATTGCTTCAAATAAAAGTTATTATTATTTTTGTCAGTTATTCAAGGTGATATAATAAATTTTTTATCTTTTTTATCAGTTTCATGAGCCAATCAGTTTCTTTATGGAGAGTTCTGGAAACTTTTTGTTTAGTCCATTTATCTTAAAGGTTTTTGAAACCTGTATTTAACAGTACTTGTTAGACTCTTTTCCATGAATCTGGTTGTAGGTCTCTTTAGAAAAAATTCAAAACATTAACTATAGATGACAAAAACTTAGAATAATTATGGCTAAAAATCTAATGAAAGTTTACCATGACCAGAAATTGACAAAATTTGGTTGTTTTGTGGCATGCAACAGAATAATTGGAATTATGGCTGATGACATACTAGATTTCTAAAATATAATTTTGGAACAATTAGAATTTTGGAACATTCATATCAATAACATATTCGTAAACATAAATGAAAGAAAATCTTGTATCACCTGTCATTTGACAGTGCTTCCCATGTAATTTACCAAATAAGCCTAATCATTTAATGTCTCCACTAGGTAAGAGATACATCTTTTGAGTCCCTTCCAGGGCCCAAATGGAAGATTAATTTTAGGTCAAAAAGAACTAACTTACAATCTTGATTTCAAGGGAGCCTGCCAAAGATGTCAAAAGATTGAAAACACCAATAAAAACAAAACCACAGGTCACTGTGAAATAATAGTCATTTATTTAATCAGAGTGATAATCAGAAAACTGAAAGAAAGCTACTTGACTGTAATAGCCTTAACCCTTTCAAATCTCAGTTTTTCTACATAATCAGTAAAATCTAAAAAGACAGCCCAGGAAAATATCTTGATAAATACATCTTTGGGGTTTTATTTAGGCTAATTAAAAAGGTTTAAAAAAATCTGCAGGTGATTGCTTTCTCTTAGGAAAAGCCCATTTAGATAATCCATAAGTCAAACAAGATGGAAAAGTCCTTGGAATCCATCAGAAACAGAGTGTGTGTCCAAGGTTATGAATATATACCACATTAAAGAGGAGTATAAACAAGAAAAGTAGTACCTTGAACTGTAGAATACATGGCTTTAGTAACAGCATGGGAAGTGTCCTCATTACATAGAACAATTCAGACACATCAAGATAGTCAAGACTACAGAATCAAGTTATACTGGAGGAAAACATTATTTTTCTGGAACTTAAGGACAGAAATTTTAGTGACAGTTAGGACATCAGAGTTAGAACCAGAGAAAAGGGTTACAAAAGCTGATGAGAAAATTCAAAGTGAGAGTTATTACCCTGCCAAGTAAAAAGATTTAACTTCTGGAAAGGAGAGCGAGCTGAAGGCAATGATGTACAACCTGCAAATTATGGGCAAAATATGGCAAAAGTCAAACTTCTGAGATATTAATCTGAGAAGCTTCAAAAGTAAAACTCTACTTTAAAAACTGAAATTACCATTACAAATGGAGAAGACAGCATTTCCAATCTGAAATTAGGGAATAAACAGATCACAGGAAGAAATGTGGCAGAAATAAAAAATGTCTACAATTTAAAAGATGGCTGTTGAAGAAACAGATTTCAAAACTAAATCAAAACCTCTTGCAATTTTTCTAAGAGCAGATCAATACTTCAAGGAAAACTTATTGTTGTAACTTTAGGGAAACAAATCTTTAGTTTTGCATCCATGTATTTTTTAAATGGAAGATCAATCTTTTAAAAGACAAATAATTTTCTTCTGATTGTAGCCCATTTGATTACACATAAAATTCCTTTCATAAATTCATTATTAATGAACCTTTTACAGCCTGCATAGACCCTCAACAACATAATTAGACATTATGATTTGTCCTATACTTACTCTTAAATAAGCATACAAGATTCTTTTTCATATAAAATTATTCTCTTTTCTTTTTAACTTTTCTTACCAAACGTACATCTTCATACTCATAACCTCTTATCTCTCTCTCCTACTTACGGGTTTCTTTCTATCTTTTTATTTTCTTTCTAAATCCATTTTTTCAAACAACCTTGTAATAAGATCAGACAAATAAAATTAGTTTTTTTCAATAGAGAACACATTCTAATGTCTTTCTAATGCCCCTGCACAGCACACAAGGCAATTTTTACGCTGGGCAGTGATACCTTATATTATTGCTCTGAACTTAAAATTTTGACCTGTTTGATCTGAAATTACAACTTTTATAAACATTTATCCAGTTTTTTAAAAATATTAATCTTTCAATTAATTGTTCCAATACCCTAAGCACTTATTAGCCAGAAAAACCTAAATTTACATTAAAAGAGATGACTCAGATGTCTAGGTTGATGGTTGCCATAGAGCTATCGTAAGTTGTAAAGCTGTAATTAAAAGCTCTTTAAGACTTCTTTGATTTTCCTATCTTTGCTGCAGTGCTATCAGCAGTGAGTTTTATCTCAACACCCAAAGATGCATCAGCAGATTCAAAGTAGAAAGAAAAAATAGAGAAAAAGAGAATGTAGAAGATTTTACATGTTAACTCTATATTTGCAGAGATTTTTTAAAAGATATTAAAGTTATGACCATCTGGTCTCTAAATTTTTCTTGTTTTAATTTGCCCATCAGTTTAAAAATGAACATAATAATGAGCAGTGGGCTATGTTATAGCCAGCTGGAGTCCCAGAAACGCTGGTAAATCTTAATGTTGGAGAAGTCCATTTAAGTTCTTATTAAGCTCTCAAAAGCAAAGAAAATCCCATAAATCCTGTAATAGAATGTCAGGAGTTTCTATACCAGTGTTTTAGATGATGATTTCCCTGGTGGCTTTCAGTTAGCCATTCTGCACCCATCATTTTTGTAATGTTTAGTTTTGCTTTTGGAAGATTTTTAGAAACAAACAAGAGAAAAGAGACAAATTATTTACAGACATATGTAACTAAGCCAAAATAAAACCAAATTCAGAGTGCTCACAAAAATTTTAACCCACGTGTGTAGATCAAACAAAAGATTAAATTAGGCATGCAGAAAAGAGCAAAACTAAATTAACCAGAAAAGACTGTCTTACAGAGAGAAAATAAATTCTGTAGAAACCAGAGTATTCAAACTAGAGGGACACCTGTCTTTATACCAGAAGGGACTTGCCAGAAAAGACCTTTTGTCTTTTATCATCCCAGGGAGGATATAAAGTCCTGTATCAAAAGCTGTCTTATAATCAAACCATATCCCAAAAAGGTTAAAAAAAAATCAAAAACAGAAAAACCATCTCTACCAAAAAGAAGAAGGCTCCACTGAGGAAAGATTCCCCAGGACAGAAATGGCAAGCCAGGAAAGTAGAGAGCTCAGAGGGCTCAAGTGAGTGCTGTACATTAAATCCAAGAATTGCCAATTCCTTCCCAAAGTGATAATGCTTCAAGTCTTGCTTCTGGATACCATTTACGTCAACCTAAATAATAAATAGAAAAACTCTCTAAAAGAAAACAATATTTATTCAGAAATAGGGTATCATAATGGAAATATACAGGGGCCATAGTAAACTATGTGCATATTTAGGGACATAAAGAAAGACAAAGGTTTTTAAAGAAAAAATGAAGAAGATTACATAAATTTTTTGAGACAATTATCCTTGACTATGGCATCAATCAGAGGTTGGACAGGCAGATGCTGGACAGTTGTCCTTGCAGAAGTATGTTTTGTGTAAGGTTGCAATGGCCTTTGTGTAAGATTGTAGTTTTTGCAGTCTTTTGTGATAGTTATTGTTATCAGGCAATTGTGCATGACCTTCCCCAGCTCTATTTCTCAGGGATTATTTTTTCAAACACAGGTGACTCCATTTTTTATTCTAACAACTTTCACATCTCTTTTTTTCTGACCCTAACCCTCATGCACTCTTCCTCTAGAAATTATAGTTATTACACTGGGCCTACTCAAATAATCCAAGACAATTTTTCATCTCAAGATCCTTAACTTAATTAAATCTGAAAATCCTTTTTTCCATGTAAGGTAGTATTTTCAGGTTCTGGGGACTAAGACATAGACATTATCAGCAGGTTGTTATTCTGCCTACCACAAGCTCTCTTACTGAACTTGATTGAAGAGCATTGTGGTTCAATAGAATTTTCTACAGTGATAGATATATTCCGTATCTTCTCTGTCCAATACGGTAATGCCGTCCATATGGCTGTTGATTATTTGAACTGTAGCTAGTATAACTAAAAACAAAAATTTTATTCAATATAATTAATTTTACATTTCCATTTAATAGTCACAGGTAGCTGGCTCATGGATGTCATACTGGTCAGCACAGTGAGAGCAAACTAACAAATAATTTTAACAAATAATTCTCTCCAAAGTTTTGGAGGTGAATAGGAGGCAGAAAGCAGAACTAAAAAAGGATTTAAAATTTATTTGCATTTTTACATCTTTACAATGAAAGTACACTAATAGGTATTTTAAAAGCTTATTTACTTAAAAGAATATTTTTAGTTGGATAAGGAAGGAATAATTTTATTTATCCCCGTAATGAAGCTACATTTTATCTTATTTGATCTTAATAAAAGTATATTGGTAGGGCTGCGATGAATACTATAATTTCTATTTTACACAAATGGAAATCATCAGAAAGTTTGAAAGGCCCAAAGTATGATAGCGTGTATGGAAAATTTAAGGTCTTAACCCAGGTGTTTTAATTTTTCAATATATTATAACGTCTTCAAGTGGAAGAGAAACATCTGAATTTTGCTAAATTGCTTTCTTTTAAAAACTTTATTTTTATAGACTTTCATCCTCATTTATTAAAGAGTCACAGGGTATAATATTGAAAAACTTTAGCACAACCTACAATTTCAAACTGTTCTCCTTTTATCATTTTTCAGTAATTTAAGTTCCTTTGATTCAAAGGGTTAAAAATTATAAGGCAGCCATTGGAACCCTAGCACACACAAGTAGAATCTTCCCTCCTAACTGGAGGTGACTTGAGAGATCTGATAGCTCCTAACTCCAAATCAAATGGAGCAAAATAGAGACCCCAGAAATAAATTCATGCATTCACATCCAACTGATTTTCTGCATAGGTGCCAAGAATCCAAAATGGAAAAAGACAATCTTGTCAAGAAATGGCGCTAGAAAATTGGATTTCCACATGTAGAAGAATGAAACTCACCTCCTATCTCTCACCATATTAAAAAAAAAAAATCAGCTCAAAGTAGATTAAAAGCTTAAATATAAAGCCCAAATCTATGAAACTACTAGAAGAAAACATAAGGAAAATGTTTTACAACATTGGGCTGGCTGAGGATTTTAGAATAATAATACCTCAATTCACAGGAAACAAAAACAAAAATAGAAAAATTAGACTACATCAAACTAAAAAGCTTTTGCACAACAAAGTAAACAATTAGCATAGTGAAGATACAACCTATGGAATGGGAGAAAATATTTCCAAACTGTAGATTCAACAAGAGGTAATATCAAAAATATATCAGGAACTTAAACAATTATCAGCAAAACAAAACAAAACAAAAACCGCTAAATAACCCAATTTTTAAAATGGGAAAAACTCCTTAATAGATTTTTCTGAAAAGAAGATATTCAAATGGCCAACAGGTACATGAAAAAATGTCCACTATCACTAATCATGAGATAAATGCAAATCAAAACTACATGAGATACTACCTCAATCCAGTTGGAATAGTCATTATCAAAAAGAGAAAAGAATGGGGGTTGTTGGTGATGATCTGTGAAAAGGGGTGGGATTACAAGTTATTAAAAGCACTATGTAAAACTACATGTAAACTCCCTTAAAAACTGAAAATGTAACTACCATATGATCCAGCAATCCCACGACTGGCTATATAGCCAAAGGAAATAAAATCAGTAAGTCAAAGAAATATCTGCATTCCCATGTTTATTGCAGCACTGTTTACAATAACTAAGATGTGGAATCAAGCCAAGTGTCCAACAATGAATAAATGGATAAAGAATATATAATATATATTCACAATGGAATATTATTCAGCCATAAGCAGAATGACAGCATGGATGGACCTAGAGGATATAACATTAAGTGCAATAAGCCAGACACAGAAGGAAAAACAAACACCACATAATATCATATGTGGAATCTTAAAAAAAAAAAAAAGGGGTAGTTGATATTATGAAAACAGAGAGTAAAACAGTGATTACCAGAGACTGGGAAGAGGGAAGAAAGGAAGAGAGGAGAACAGGAAGAGGTTGGTCAACAGGTATAAAGTTATAATCAAATAGGAAGAATAACATCTGGTCTTCTATTGTATAGTAGGGTGATGACGGCTAACAGTAAAATATTGTATACTACAAAAATAGCTAGAAGCGAAGTTTTTGAATGTCCTCATCACAAAGAAATGATAAATTCATGAGGTAATGCTCATGCTATATATCCCAAACTGACCATTTTAGAGCTTGTGTGTATAAAACATCAAGTTGTACTCCTCAAATATGTGCAATTACAACATGTCAAGAAAAAACAGCTGTCAAACACCATTGACAGAAGAGAGATCACAAAAGCATTTAGAGAAAATAAACTGATAAAATAATTCTCAATAGTAAGAATAGAAATTAAAAGAAAGTGGGATAAAAACTTAATCTGCTGAAATTAACAACATTCAAAGTGGGATTTTATAATCAAATCATCATTCAGAAGTGAGGGCAATACAAAAGACATTTTCAGACAAACCAAAATAATCATTACCATCATTAGCCTCGACAGAATCTCTAAAGTATGGTCTTCAGGAAGAAAAAAGTTAAAACCATAAAGAATAAATTAAACGGAAAAAGGAATATACAGCAAGTAAACCTAAATCAATTCTCCAAAATAATAATGATATCCAATTTGGAGAAATTTGAGAGTTAAATCCTAGACAACAATCACATGTGAGACAGGTGGAAATCAACATAATAAAATAATGTGATGTTCTGATGTGGAGGGAAGGAAAGTAGAACTACTGAATGACTTTATATTTTATTAAGTATATATAT
>NW_016107396.1:6136701-6158711 GCF_001604975.1 Cebus imitator
AAAAAAAAAAAAAAAAATCCAGAAAAGAGCAGAATTAGCCAAAGTGAGAAAGAATACACAGCAACATTACGCTCACAAGTAGGGGATAACAGAATACAAAATATGAAGGAGAATTGAAAAATCAGCATTCCTTTTTGTATTTTAAGAAAATATTTTACTTCCAGAAAAATTACAAAAATAATATAGGGAGTTTATGCATATCTTTCACCCCATTTCCCCTAATGTTCACAACTTACATAACCATAATACAATGGTTGAAACAAGGAAATTGAATGATGAAATACTGTTATTGTACTTTATGCAAGAATACTTGATATCTTAAAATAATCAAATACATAAAATCGAAAGACAAAATTATTAAATAAAAATTAGACTTAGGGAAATTATCTAGAACTCGGAACAGAGATATAAAGGCATGGAAACTACTAAAGAGAAATTAAGAGAAGTTGGGGATAGAATGAGAATGTCCAACATGAACTGAAGATGAGATCCAAGTGGAAAGAACAGAAAGAACAAGGGAAAGGCAATATTTTTTTAAATGGCTTAGAATTAAATGGCTTTCAGGGTCAACAGAAGATATAAAATCTCAGATTCCTAATGTATAAGCAGGAAAAAGAAATTAATTTACAACACAGGCATCATAGAAGAATTGTAGAAACTTGAGAAAGAGGAGAGATCTTAAAAGGAGTAAGAGAAAAGAGAAGCTCTTGAATTTTTTTTATAAATATAATATTCACATTAAAACTACATAAAGACAAAGAAATATTATAGGAGAATTTTACTTATAAACGATAGAAAATTATAAATAAAAATCTTAACAAAAAGAAAAATCATCAATATATTAAGAAATACATTTAATCCAGGAATGCAAGGATGATTAACTTTGGAAAAGCTATTAGTATGATTCACCACAATAACACATTAAAAGATAAAAATGAATATTTCAGTAGAAGTAAAACAGATTCATTAATAAAATTCATTACACATTTATAACTTAAGAAAACTACTGGCAAACTAGGTATAGAAGAGAACTTCCTTTTCTGATTAATTTTGTCTATCAAAACTCACTGCAGCTATCAAACTCCATTTTGAAACAATACAAGCATTCCTGTGTAATTTAGAAGAAGGTGGGGATATAGACAATCACTGCTTCTAGTCAAATTCACATTGGAAGACCTTCAAGTGAACTAAGGCAAAAGAGAATTATACAAGATAAAGAGTAAAAGCAAGAAAAAAGAAAAAGAAAAACGTCATTCTTTTTAGGAAACAGTATTGTGAAAATAATTTCAGTGAGTAAAAAAGGTTGGCAATTTTGTCTGATATGAGCTCAGTACACAAAATGAAGAATATACTTTATACTTTAGCAACAAACAGAAAAATATACTTTAAATATACTTTTTAATTTTCAAATGTACATTTAAACTTTAAATGTACTTACTACAATAGTAACACAAACCACATATTTCCTGAGAATAATCTAATAAATGAAATAAAACAATCTTTGCAGAGTAGGTAATAAAACATTACTCAGAGACATATAAGTCTTAAATGTAATAGCATGTTTATGGATAAATTAAAAATAATAAAGACATGACAGTCTTCACCAAAATTAATTTATAAACTCAATGCAATTTCAACTCACAGGATTTCTATGCAACTTGACAAGCAGAACCAAAAATTTATATGGAACAGTAAAGGGACAAGCATAGAAACTGGGTTGAAAAATAAACATATGAAAATACCCTTAAAATAATGGTAATATAATTTAGGTAACAGTGGGATACAATTTTGAAAGCACTGGTTAGATAATAACTAAATTTTGTTAGATGTCAGGAAAGATGAATTGTTCATACATTTCTGGAGGAATTGTAAAAAACCAAAACATGATATACATACTGTGGTAAATAGAAATTATTCCTATGAATTTCTGTCCCTGACAAACTTTCACATACATGCACAAAGAAATATGTACAAGGATTGCCATTGAGCACTCTGCAAAAGAGAACTTAAGAAAATACAACTGACTCTCATTAGCTGGCTTGCTCATGCAGCAGAATGATGTTATTTAACTGTGTAAACGATTGAAATAAATCTGCATGCATTAATAAGGATAAAATTTAAAAACATGATGTTAGATAAAAATGAAATCTTCAGAAACCTACATGCAGTATGGTAACACTGATTTCAAATGTAAAAAGTTCAAACGTAAAAAAGCAGTATATTCAGGAGGCTGAGGCAGGAAAATCCCTTGAACCCAGTAGGCGAAGGTTACAGTAAGCCAAGATCGTGCCACTGCACTCCAGCCTGAACAACAGAGTGAGACTCTATCTCAAAAAAGAAAAAAATCAGTTTTGCTCATATAATAAGCATAAATAGCAAACACTGGAAGGACACATACCAACTAGAGGGTAGTGGTTGCCTCTGGAATGGAAGGGAAAGATAAGTGATAGGGCTTTAGATATTCCTGGTTCTTACAAGCAACAAGCAATATACTCACAGAGACTGAAATAAGTTTGAAAAAAACAAAGAGCTATATACTCTCAGGGGGGAGACCATATTTTTGGTATATTTAAAATGTTTCGTGATATAATGTTTAAAATTAATACATATGCATAAAGCTATATGTACATTTTTATTGCAACATTGATCACAGTTGCAAAAATTTAGAATCAACCTGAATATTCATAAATAGGAAAGTGGATAATTAAGTTATAGTGCGTCATACCCAGGATTGCTATTATAGAATAGTGCAAACCTATAAGAACGTGTGTCACATTGATTCAATTAATGACTCCAATTCTTTATGTCTCTCAAGAACAGAGCATTTTGCCTGGGTTTGACTATAAGGCTTGCATTAGCCAAACAGAACGTTATCAAACATGGCACACCCAGAGGATTCAAAAGTTCTTGTGCATGGGACTTGTTCTCTTGCTGCTCTTGCTCCTTTGCCATAACCGGAACACACCCAGCCTACCTTGCCAAAATGTGAAAAGCACATGGAGGAGAGCTCAGTTGTCACTATGTTGACTATCCTACACCAACCAGCACCCTCTATAATCCAGCTGACTACAGACAGACACACGAGACAGCCCAAATGACATCTGCGGAGCTAAACCTGGATCAGCAAAAATGCCTAGACAATCAAAGACTTCCGAGACAAAAATTAGTTGTTTCAATCCTTTAACCAAAACAGTACTAAGGAGAATTCTGATTGGAAAATGATGTGATAGAATGTTTAAAATGCCATTACCTAATCAGAATTTTTCCTAATAATTTATATTTTTGAAAATAGAACTGAAACGGCTCACCTCACCTTTACTTCCCCCTAAATATTTCTTTCCTTATTTGGCTTTCTCAATAAATGAATTCTTATCCAGTACTCCAGATTACAGTTAGTATCAAACTTACCCTTGCTAAAAGTACAGAGTTAGAACACCTCAGCTTATAACAGAAACAAATTTCTATAAGGACTACTTACTTCCAGAATATAATGTTTTAACAAGGAATTAAAGATAATTGTTAACAGAGTATTACATCTAAAAGTACTTTTAATATCAAAAATATAAATAAATGATACAATTGTAGAAACATAAAATTGAAAAAATTCACAAGAGATGCTAACACTGGGTCAAAAAGCAAAAATTTTAAATCAGCATTCATTTTAAGATATAAATTAATATGTGCATCTCTTATTCATCTTTTCTCTCGATTTTATTAAAATACTATGCTATCTAGAGGAATTACAATCAAGATTTGTCTGCCAAAATACTGCAGAGCAGGTACTTTCTTAACAAACAAATAGCAGACATGTTTTTCTGTTTAGGCAAATGTTAATAATCACAGCTGCTTTAGTAATTCAGTTATTCAGCAAAGACATTGTAAAGTACTTGAAAAGAAACCATCTGGCTTTCAGTTGTAAAACTGCAACCAATTAAAGCATTTAAATGACATTTTGTTTTTCATTTTAATCTGTAAAAATATATTTTGCAAGTTCCAATTAGTGGTTGATTTTTCTCTATTGCTTTTATAATATGAGTCTGACTCAAATAATTTTTAAGTCCAATAAAGCCATTCCTATAATTGATGTTATATTGGAATACCAGATGATTTAAATAATAAAGAATGTAAAATATATATACACTGATATATATAGACACAAATAGTCTAGTACACAAAATTTCCATGTGTCAAACTAATAATAGGGGAAAATGTTTACCACTTTGCAAGAATTAGGAATACCCTTAGAACCTCAAAATCTAGTTAAGGGACTGTATCCACTAAAAAACAAACAGATAAATCACAGAACTCAAAGGTTGTAATCAGAAAGTACTTCTTTTTTGCCCATTTTTCCTTTCAGTTTATTCAGTGGTCTGAGCTCTTCTCCTTGACCTTGGAATGAAGCACAGGTAGTCCCATGACTGCTCTCAGTTTTAGACAAGAAAAAGTACCAGAATTGCAGTGGGTTTCAAAGCCTCAAACATTAAGTCTCAGGTGGTAGTCAAAGCATCCAACTCCATTCAAAATTAGAGCTATTCTTGTTCCCCAGGTGGAGCCTGTAGGTGTCAATGAAAAGAGTCAAACTGTAAAATATTTGAAGAGATTTATTCTGAGTCAAATATGAAGACCATTACCCGTGATGCTACCCAAGGAGATCTTAAGAACATGTGCCCAAGGCAGTCAGGCTATAACTTGGTTTAAACATTTTAGGGAGATCATCATGAGGACAGCATGGGGGAAAAAAAAAAACATTTTAGGGAGTAAAAAAAATTTTTACACCCATAAGTACATGTAAAATATACATTGGTTCTGTCCAGAAATGTGGAAGAACTTGAAGTGGGAGTGGTGGGGAGCTTCCAGGTCATAGGTGGATTCAAATATTTTCTGATCAACAATTGGTTGAGTTATTATCTAAAGACCTGGAATCAATAAAAAGGAATGCTTCAGAGCTCTTACCAGACTTAAAAAGGTGCCAGACTCTTAGTTAATTCTTTTCTGGATCAGAGAAAAGACCTGGAAAGGGAGGGGGATTCTTTACAGAATGTGCAGTTTCTCCATAAGAGACAACTTTTTAGGGACATTTCAAACTATGTCAAAGAAATATACTTTGGGGTAAAATACTTCCATTTCTTTCAGGGCCTGCTGTCTGTCATGTGATGCTATACTAGAGTTAAGTTGGGATTTGGTGTGTTGTTGCTACAAAATGTTTGTTTTGTCAGTCTTACAATCTCTATTTCATTGTTAATGCTAGTAAGCTGTGCCTGAATTCCAAAGGGAAGAAGGTGTAATAAGGCATGTCCAACCCATACTTCTCCCATCATGGCCTGAACTAGCTTTTCAGGTTAACTTTGGAATGGCCTTGCCTAAGAGAGGAATCCCTCAGTCAGTTTGGGGCTTAGAATTTTATTTTTCGTTTACATAGGCCTGTTGTAGATAAGAGGCCAATAAAGGAGGGGAGGATGCTTTTTTGTGTTTTGTTCTCTCTTGCACTTCCCCTTAAGCCTTCACTCCTGCACTTCCATCCTGCTGACTGTGGTTTTGAACCAGTGACAATGTCAGAGGAGAGAAGAGGGATGAGCGGGCGACAGGAAAGTTTTATTAAATACTTCACCATCACCACTTAAGTTGTCTCCTGTGTCGTAAGGGCTGGCAAATGTTGAAAGTTAGCTCTTTCTCTTCTGGGGAATTTTTATATATTTTTTGGAATGTCTCATTCCAGGTGCTCTCTAACGTGCAATACCATTGACTAGGGTGAAAGCATGGCATTTCAGTGGTTGCTCACTTCTGCTGCAAAGGATCTGGTGCTTCACCTCTAACTGCACCTGAGACTCCCTTGCCCTCTCTGGACCTGCATACACAGTGTCTTATAAAGCATCTATATCAAATCTCTCTCTTGGCCATCTATGATATAGAGGAAACAATCAAGCATCCTTGACCCCACAATGTCTGAGGCAATAGGACAACCCCAACAGCAGAGCTTCATTCTACCCCCATGCAGCCCTACAGTCCTCTGTACTTCTCTAGGACTCCCTAACTGTGGGCCATTGCTCAGCCTCTCAGAGTAGTTGGTTAGAAATCCTCTGCCTTGACCTAAGATGAAGAGGCAATCACGAGTTTGTTCAAAAAATCCTCTTTACAAATATTTCCTCACCATCTACACTCTTTACTATTTATATTCCCAATGAGAGTAAAAGGATTTTAGTCAAGAAGCCCATTCACTGACATTTCCTTTGAAATTTTTTATTTTGGTGTTGCATCTCACTTTAGAATCTCATAACCCATTACATTCTAATATCTCAATTAAATGTTCACTTTGATATCTGGCCTTAATAGTGATTTTTCTTCATAATGATCCTTAGCCAGAACACATTTAAATTATGTACAGAGAAAATATTTCCATCTTTAAAACAATAAATCTAAGATCATAAAATGTTTTAAACACAAATAAACAAAAGTAGCATTAAAATATTTGGCACCTGATATAAATCAGCTCTCTATATTCTCTGTAATGTTACAGAATGGAGTGCTAATAAAATAAAATCATTAGTTTCTCTGTAGTGGCTATTGCCATTGTTGGTCTGGCACCCTAGTCACCCTTCTTGGAAAAACAGTTCCACATCTTGACAGTGTAGCACTCATAGAACACTTTACTTCTGGACACAGGAATTGGTGCACAAATAGTCTATGATTTCAGGTAAGTCAATTCATATTCTTCCCTATGATTTTTCTGCTAGAGATAATAAATGCTCTATTTTCTCCCCGATAATGAAGCTGAAACCATGAGACCCTAGAACTTCCAGCAGCTGTATCCCTGACACCCAGAAAGAAGCAATATTAGAAGTGGAGTGTCTCTGAAACCCCGAAGGTTGTCCTAGTGCCTTATAACTTCCTTTATGTGGTCAACTCCCGCAACTTTCCCAGGAATTTTATTTTTTACTTGAGTTAATTTAAAAGCTGTTTCTATCATTTTCAATCAAACGTGAATGGACTCTTGATTTTTTAATTCTCAAAATGTATATCATACCCGGGATCATAAAATGTTTTAAATGCAAATAAAGAAAAATAAGCCTAACTTTAATAGCAACTATAGCATTGATACTAAAAGTAGCTGTTAATCCTTCTAAAGACATAAAGAATAAAGGCAGACATTCTAATATTTAAAATTCAAAGGAATAAATTGACAGCAGAAAAAAAAAATAAGCATATCTTTTCAATTCTCTGATTTTGTGACAATTAAGTGTTTTAACTCCTGGTTCTTTTAGGTCCTTTGGTGGGACTAAAGATAAATATAGCAAGTTCAAAATAGACTAATTAATGGTTAATGAAGACATTGTTGTCAAGTACAGAATACTCATAGTAGGAAGATGGAAATGTAAATTTCTTTTCTTAACAAAAGCAGAACATAAGAGAATATATAGAGAGCACTAATTTTTTAAAGAACACATTACTTAAAGTGGGAGGAAAATTAACACATCATACATGCCTTACCTAGATCCAAACATTCCAAAATATACATGTTTGCTTTTATCTATTTATCACCTCATTGAAAAATGACTTTAAGTAGCAACAGAGAATTTGGACGCCAGCCTTACAGCAATTTGAATATTCCATTCTAAGAGTCTCCAAAATACATAAGACACCTTGTGCTTATATCATTTTATCATCTCCATTACTATTTGCTTTCCATTTCAGAGACTTTTTATAGAAAGCATAAAGGTGAAATTTATGATTTGTGCAGCAAACCACCGTGGCACACATTTACATACGTAACAAACCTGCACATCCTGCAAATGTACCCCTGAACTTAAATAGTGAAGATAAAAAAAAGAATTTAGAAACATTTGTTACATAGGTAACACAGTTACATATTTAAATAGCAAGCTGACATGAATTATATTCTTCATTTTGCTACTGAGTGCAATTTATAGTATGAGCATGTAAACAGGTTCATATAAAGAAAGTTCATTGAATGACTAACTTATCTTTGATATGGGGTTTTAAATAAATTTGAACTACTTCAACAAATTCATTTAATAACTCACTATCACATATTAATTTATTTTTTAATTTAACAAGTGTATTATAATAAGAAGAAATTTTCCTCATCTTTAAAGAGTCTTATGATCAAATAGAGGCAATAACCGGCAAGTTCAGAACACATTAAAATGTTACTATAGTCCTAATGGAAGTGTGTGTGATTGTGTGTGTGTATATATGCATACATGCTCTTGTCTATGTAAGATGTAATCTAATTAAAGAGGACTTAATTTTACATACGTTGCAAATTTATGTAGGTATGTGAATTCCACAGAGATGGAATTAGGAAATTGAAGAAGAAAACATCACAGTAGAAATAATATTTGATTTCAGAACTGAAGAATCAGCTGGAGTTTCCCAAGTAGCCAAGTGAGTTAAGTATAAGGCATTCCAAGCAAAGGGAATATAGGATACAGAAGCATGAAGATGTGAGAAAGCAAGATGAAGTCAGTAATCAGGTAATTTAGTATGACTAAATCCTAAAGAGACTGTTAAATCGTTAAGTGAATAGGCAATTAATAGCTATACTAAGAAGTAAAACATGTTTGGATTTTCCTCCTATAGCTGACTGTGAGAAGTGCATTTTAAAGTCTTCTGGGTAGAGATATAATATAATATAATTTTCAGTATTAAAAATTTATACTGGGGCATAAGTGTCTTTAATCATCATCCTACTTTTTAGGCGTCTACATAACTATATTTACATAGTTAAAGTAACATAGGTGCTGGATTCAGATTGAAAGTGAGATAATTAAATATAATAAGTATTAAATATAGGCTGGTTGGAAGGTGATTGCCAGCTGGACCACTTGAAATCTATCTGAACCTCATAAAACACATAAGTCTTCTTAATAGGGATCCCATGTTTCATAATACATTAATTTTCAAAATTATATTTTAATGTCATTTATAGTCTTGAAATACTAAATTTTTCAAATATACTGCTAAAATTAAAAAGATTATTAGACACATTTTAAATGAGTTTCTTTTTAAAAGTAAGAAAAGAGCTTGCCAAAATTATATCATTATAAAGTGGTTTTTCTTGTTAAATACAGGGAAAGGCCATACATCAAATACAATGATTTATATTTTAATTTATATTTTCTCTTTGTAAAGTAGACCATTCAGAACAGAAGTAACTTTGAACTACTCTATTGTCAAACACATATCTATTACCTTTTGTATGATTTCATAATCCATGTAACTATCCCAGACAATTGCCAGAGCTATGTGTATTTAAACAGTGTTTTGCTTCCTCTTAGCCTGAATTCTCTTTCATATTGATTTTCAAGTAAAGTTGAACTAGGGAATTTGGAACATCAAAATCTGATCTAGGATAACCACTGGTTATTGTGGTCAGTCAGTCACGATGTATTATGGTCTCTTTTACAGAAATGAGAAAAATTGCACACAAAAAAATTTGTACAAATTATTCAAACAGTACTAAAACTTAATATCACGGCAAAAGAAAATAATAGCTAATGTAGCCTCTGCTGTATAGAAGTCCTCAGATTCTGCATTCATAGAAGCATGAAACATTTTCTTTTAAAAAAAATAACACAACTACATTTTTTAAGGCCATTTGTTTGTTTGTTTTTTGAGAGGGTGCCTCACTCTGTCACCCGGGCTAGAGTGCAATGGCACCATCTTGGCTCACTTCAACCTCTGCCTCCGAGGTTCAAGCAATTCTCCTGCCTCAGCCTCCCTAGTAGCTGGGACTACAGGTGTGCACCACCATACCAAGCAAATTTTTGTATTTTTAATAGAGACGGGGTTTCGCCATGTTGGCCAGACTGGTCTCAAACTCCTGACCTCAGGTGATCTGTCTGCCTCAGCCTCCCAAAGTGCTGGGATTACAGGTGTGAGCCACTGCACCTGGCCTTGAAACCACATTCTTAAAGGTATGCAAATATATGCAGCTTGTATGAAAACCACCATGTAATGTACCTATTTGGTCATATTGAATATTAAAATTTGCGGGGTTAAGCAGGAAGCCAGAAAAGAGGTGAGTTGACCACATCTTCCAAAACTTTCAACTGCATTTTTGCATCTAAAACAAAAACAAATGTATTAGCCATTGCCATAATACTTTGGTACCAATGTGTTTTATACTCAAGGGTCATATATTTGTATTTTTCTCTATCGTAATGGATTAACATTGAGTACCGTAACACTATAATATTTGTATTTACAGATAGAAACCATACTTATTCTGAATGCATTTATAACTAAGTATATAATTCACAGCTTTATCGCTTGTTTTATGAGTCCATTTGGCTTGGCACAGAAAAAAAAAATCAAGTCTGTATATTTCAGGGCCTGGTCTTTATTTATGCAGAAACTGCTTATTTATTAACATTAAGCATCTCCCATTTGGCCTCAAAGATACATATAGTTACATGGAAACAGAGCAGTTTTCAGTTGATTGCACAACTACAGATGCTTTTTTCCAACACCGTCACAGCTGAGGAGGTCCAACCAAATGAAAAACAGTACTGATGAAGTGAGAAACAGAAAAGCGGTACCATGCAAACGTTATTACATAATAAAATGCAGGCCAGCATACATTTTTTAAACTCTCTTTATTAAATTTATGTGAATCAAGAGGAAAGGGTGAAAAGTATATTTACTGATGATAAAAATTATTCTCTGGATAATTTCAGTCATCTCATTTAAAGCTTCTCATTAAAAGTTTCTAGTTTTCTCAATATCCTTTTCAGCTTACCATCATCTACTCCAAAGTTAAACTTTTTTGATTTAATAAAAAATAGAATTTGCAGGTAGTATGTTCCTGAACAGGCAGCATTCAACATCAAGTGATATAACAAAACACTTAAATGAAAATTGGCAGACTGTCCTCACTCATCCTAGTCTTAAAATATTTTCAGATGATTCATCTTAACCTGTTTTGACAGCCATGTTACTGTGTGTGTCTCTCCTGCCCCACCGGGAACAATGCCAGCCATGCAATGCATGAAATCATGAGATGTGTTATGATGCTATCCCTGAAAGATTTCCAACCTAAGTTATACTCACAGCACTATACTACAGGGAGGTTAGCACCCTGATGGATTCTTAAAATGCATGCAGATGTGTTTTTTCTGAATATACTGTGCTAGAAATATTGCTTATCCTTCTGGAATGTATTAATATAGAGACAGATACAAATATCAGACTAATTTTAAAACATACAAAAATGAATTAAGCATAGTGATTTTTTTCTAACAAAAGTTTTTTCCTCCATTCTTTGTATATATACGTTTGCAAGTGTACTGTGTGTATACATACTTACCTATACATATATATACACATATATAAAGTTTTGTCATATATTTAATTGTTCTGATTAAAGTAATCATCTCTAAGTATATTTCCTAGTATTCAACTTTCATTTTCACCATCACTCATTAAGCATTTATTATTTGCCAGTAAACTATGCTGAATGTTTAACATAGATTATCTCATTTAATCCTTACAATGCTTTTATAAAGTAAGTATTCTCATATATGTTCCACCTGTGAGGAAATTGTGCCTCTCAGAAATTGAGGCCCATGTAAGACAACCAATTAGTTAGTAAGTGGGGAAGCCAGAATTTAAATTCAGGCTCCAGTTCCAAAGGCAATGCTCTTAACGAGTATTTCTTTCAAGTCAGCTAACCAATAAACTAACTTAATATATTAGCACAAAAGGAATAGAAAAGTGATTCCAATTAAGAATACTTTAATTTAAAAGATCATAATAAATGAATAAAACATGCATCCTAACCAAAGGCAGTAGGGTGGAACTTGCTGCTCTACTGAGTCTCCAGCCTTCAACAGTCATACCAACATCCAAAAACATTTGCAAGGAATATAAATCTATCATGGGATCTGAGATATTTTGACACTACATTTACATGGCATTTGTGTAAATGTTCTTGATGATTTACACTTCTACAGCATTGCCATTTGCTTGGGTCAAAGTCACCCAAGACTGTTTTGCATGCTGTTCCTTCAAGAGACTGTGTCACATGTTTAATTTTTGTACAGTGAGTTCTACTCTTCTGGTATATATTTCCACTTCTGCTTTTTAGTACTCTCTTCAGAGGTGTATCCAAAGCTATAAGAGATGGAATGAAATTCAAAAGGCCTATTACCATAAACTTCACAGAAAGTATGAGAATACGTTAACAAATTTTGTTATTTCTTTGGGATTTACTGATGATGTTGTGTTATTTCTAGCAAAGCCATTTCTACCTCTTTTCCAAAAGAGTACAAAGAGGATAAAGTTGGCATTTTAATATAACAATTATATTCAGTCAGCCCTGCATATAGGCAAGTAATATTTGAAACCCTAATCTACTGGACTTTTGAAAATTCTCCTAACTCTTTTTTATTAGACAACAAAAGCAGGTATGGGCCCTACCCATGGTATATAAACCAGTAAAATAAAACATGCTTTCATGCTACAGCCAATAAGATTGTTTTTACAGAAGTAAGATAGAATCAATCTCTTTTCTAAACTGTGGAAAATTAATTAGATAATACTGAACCTGAAGTTCTTTTCTTCCTACCCACATGCCCCTTCCTCACACTATCAGTGAACCTATATGAACTAGGACAGAGAGAAATAGTGCAAAGAAAGTATGCAGTGCAAAGAAATAAAGAAGGCCTTCCAGGACACCGAATGATATAACACATATTTTCCAGTCCAAGCACTGGAGAAAAATAAAACTATGCTTAGCATTGTAATTTTGCATGGATTTTTTCTATAAAAACCTAGACAAAAATAATAGCTTTAGTCTCAAAAATGTAAGTGAATGTCACTGATGTTAAACTCTAAGCAGTTGCAAATAAGGGGATTATGAATTCTCTACAGTCACTATAAAATCATGAAAAAACAGTACTACTATTCTGACATTGTCTAGCCTGAAATACATTACTAAAACTAAAAGAGAAAGAGTGCATGATTTGGAGCCAGGACAACAAAGGAAGAATGGAATCTAGATGATAAGAGCAGGACAGAGCTTTCCTATATCACATCTGAGCAAGTCTCATTATTTCCTGGAAATAAGGCATCAAAATTACAAGTGCATATACCTTTTAAACTAGGTTATTATTATATTTCCTTAATTATGTATACATATTGTTATCCACTGCAGCATCTTTGTAATAATGAAAGATTGAAAACAATCCATATTTTCATTAAAGGGAACTAGTTTCTAAGTAATTGTATATCCATGCAATAGAATACTATATAGTTACAGGAAATAATGAGAAATTTCTCCATACACTAATAAGGAAAGCTTTCTAAGATCTATTAATTGCATTTTGGAAACTCAGAAAGCTCATACTGGAAACTAATAAAATGGTTAGTTTTGGAGAAAGAGTGGGAACTGGGAAGATGGAGTACTTAGCACTTTTTAATATCTGGCTAATATGAATGTTTTAATACTATCTGATTAATGTGAATGTTATACATTTTAATTAAAAATAAAGTCAATATTTAAATTAAGCATTGCCTATAAATTGCCATTGAATTTTTGACAAAATTCAACACCCATTCATAATAAAACCATTAATAAACCAGAAATAGAAGAAAAAAATTTCAACTAGATAAAGAGTATCAAAAAACAACCTTACAGCTAGTATATATTAATAGTGAAAAACTAAATGCTTCCCACTAAGATTAGGAACAAACCAAGGACATCCATTCTTATTCCTTTTATTAACGTTGAACTGAAAGTCCTACTCAGGGAAGCAAAGCAAGATAAAGAAATAAGACATGTAGATATTAAAGTAAGAGGTAAAACTATCTTTATTCACAAATGAAATATTGAGCATTTATTTCCAAGGAATCAACAAAGAAAACTATGAGAACTAATAAGTGAATATAGTAAGACCATATAATACAAGTCCCATACAAATATATAAGAACATGTAAAATTAATTGTATGTATGTATGCTATCAACAAACAATTGCAAATTCAAAATACCATTTGTAATCATAGCAAAATTTATAAAATGCTTAGGTATAATATTAACAAAATATGTGAAAAACCTCCACCTGAGAATTTCAAAATGCTGCTGAGAGAAATTAGAGAATGAAATAAATTGATTGGCATATGATACGGTTTGAAACATTTTGAATTGTAATCGTCCCTAGTCCCCATGTGTCAAGGACTGGACCAGGTGGAGGTAATCAGATCATGGCAGCAGTTTCCCTCATGTTGTTCTCATGATAGTGAATGAGTTTCATGAGATCTGATGGTTTTATAAGCATCTGGCATTTTCCCTGCCTGCACTCACTTCATCCTGCCACCCTCTGAAGAAGGTGCCTGCTTCTCCTTTTCCTTCTGCCATTATTGTAAGTTTCCTGAGGCCTCCTCAGCAAAAAATGCAGAACTGTGAGTCAACTAATCCTTCTTCCTTTTTAGATTACCCAGTCTTAGGTATTTCTTCATAGCAGTTTAAAAATGGACTAATACAGTATACCATATACACAGATAGGAAGACTAGCTATTGTTAATATGTTAATGCTGCCCAAATTGGTCTGTGAATTAGTTCAATGTAATCACAGTGAAATATCAGCAGTCTTTTAATAAAAATGGGTAAGTTAATTCTATAATTTTTATAAATCACAAACAGACCAGTATAGCCAAAACAATTTTGAAAAAGGTGAACAAAGAAGATTTACACTACATCATTTTTACACTCACTATAATGCAACAGTAATACAGACTGTGTTATTGATTTAAGGTTAGATATATAGATCAATTAAACAACCCTTTGAAATCCAGAAATAAACCCATACACTCATATATGTTTATGAATTATATATATAATTATATATATTATTTTAGATGTATATATACATGGTCCATCGATTGTTGACAAAAATGCCAAGGAAGTTCAATGGGGAAAAGGACAATCTTTTCAACAAATAATACTGGAACGATGGAATAGCCATACTTAAAAAAAACTTAACCTGACCTCACACCATATACAAAATTACTTTGCAGTCTATCATATGCCTAAATGTAACAGCTGAAACACATAACTTTTAGTACAAAGCAGGAGAAAAACCTTTGCTGTATTGCAATAGGAAAGGATTTCTCAGATTGTACACAAAAAGCAGAATTGCAAGATTAAAGAATGATAAATTAGACGTTACTGAAATGTAAGACTTCTGTTCTTTGAAATATATTGCTAAAAAACAAATAAATAAAAAGCAAGACACAGAATTAGAAAAATATTCACAATATATATTTCTGATGAAAGACTTATATCCAAAATACATAAAGACCTCTTATTGGTTAATACTAAGATGACAAATAACTAAAGTAAAAATATACAAAATATTTGAACAGGTATTTCAGAAAAGAAGAAAAATAATCAATATTCACACAAAACAATACTCATTATCCTTATTTGTCAATATTGGCCTAGCAGTAGAGCTAGGCATTCTTGATTAAAAAGGGGCAATTGATAATTTAGATATGTTTTATGCCTTTAATTAGAAGAGAATTCACACAGATATGTAGGCATTCGTCAAAACCATCAAACTATACACTTTAAATGTGTGCATTTTATTTTACGTGACTTATACCTCAAAATACGATTTTTTAAAAAGAAAAAACATGTAGTCCCAGCTACTCAGTCCTGAGTAGCTCACTGCAGGAGAATCGTTTGTACCCCAGAGGCAGAGGTTGCAGTGAGCCAAGATTGTGCCACTTCACTCCAGCCTGGGCAACAGAGCCAGACTCCATCTCAAAAGAAAAAAAACAGCAGAAAGCATTAGAAAACAAGGAGGCTAAATGTGAAGAAGATGGGGAGAAAGAGTTCCCCAGGAGGTACGAGAAAAGCCAGGAGAATGTGTGCATTGAATACCTCTTGAGCTCTACCTAAAATGCTCTTGGCCATACCCTCTCACTTCTTGCCTTCTCTGATGCATTGAACCAGCTTGGCACTAACAATTTTCCAATCTGAAAGAATGCAGGGATTAATGTGCATGGAGTCATCTTTGACAAACAGGGTACAGGAGACATTAAGAAAGCAGTCAGTTTCAAATGCATTGCATATATGGTCCCATAGGTATTACTAACTTAACAATGCACCCTGTGTTGGTTTTTCCTCCTTCCTTGTTTTACTCATCTGGTCCCTCACTTCTTTGCTAAGATCATGATACAATAAACTACCTTCAGAATGCTTGCTTTTATTACGCATTCTGCTTTTTAAAAATTTGGGCTAGAACACAATTGGAAAGCAAGAAATATGATCATAATAATATCTGAAAAGCATGTGTTCATTATGTCTTAGACACTCTTTAACATCTCTACATATATTAACTTATGTCTACTAACAATCCCATTTTATAGGTGAGAAAACAGAGGCAGAAGAAAAGTAAGTGATGAGTAGAAAGTGGTCAACAATAACAAATGCTACTAAAAATTATGAATTCAATGGATTTGGCAATTGAATGTTATTGATTATATAAGAAATTTCAGTGGCATAATGGGATTAGAATCCAGACTTGATGAAATTTTTTAAAAATTTTAACTAATCAGTCTCCAGTTATGCATATATGTAAATGTCATAACACTTGGAGGAATAGTAAAAAATACTGTGTTGCATGAATTCAACAAAGCCTTCATATGCATTCAAATTCTAAACTCTGAATCTCTTCAAGACGGTGATTTACTATTGAGAATTTTAGGGTATGCAGTAAGGAACATTCTACTGGCACTTCCAAATATATGAGCACTTTAGTAAATAAGTGAAAGAATAATGAAATGTGTTGTTCATCTAAAAGAAAAAAGGGAGGAATGAATATGATAGCCATAAGAAAAAAATCCAAAAATATTCCAGGCCAATTCTGATTACTTTCTAATGGGCATTTATCATTAAGAAAATTTTATATCCCAGTGTGAATTCATCAAATAATGTTTCTAATATATCAGTGTTTTTTGTGGCAATGTGGGGTTATATGCTATTATTTCTCTATGAATGCTAAATATCAAATAAGAAAAGTATGAACATTAAGTCAAACAAAGGGCTATTGATTCGAGAATATAAAAAAACTCTCTATAACATTTGTCACGCACATCCACAAGGCATATTGTTTGTCTAAGTAAACTCTAAGATTTCAAATTATTGGTAAGTTAACATGTGACATATCTATTATGAGTTTGCAAGGTCATGACTATTAATCATTTTTTCTGCTATGTAAATCAATAAGATGATAAGTTACAAACTTCAAAATTAAACAAATTCTAAACACCCAACTCAAAATCCTTGTCTCTAGTTTTGACTTTAATCAATGCAAAGTTTGGATTTTAGAGTTAGCCAGTATGTCCAAGTGTAAGTCCCAATATATAAGACAGCAGTTGATATTCTTAGTAGACTTGTGGCAATTGCTGACTGTCCGCCACCTCCGTTGGCACATCATTCCTGCTAATATCCTCATCATTGTAACAAGTGCTGTCACTTATCAGGTATTCATCACTTTAAAATGAAACTACGCGTGAAACAAATTGAAAGCAAAACTTCATACAATGTCTGTACACTCTAGAAAGAAGATGCTTGGCAGGAATAAATAAGTGCTGGCAACACATCTCCTCTCTTACTTCGAGAACAAAATTGAAACCATATTTTCATGGGGGTGCAAACGTTAATTGCTGTATGTTCTCATAAACAGAGAACTACAAACAGTACTGCAGCATTCTCTTGATCCTCCTTCACTTTTATGTGAAGTCCAAAAATGTATCAGTTAAAGGAGGCTTCTGAATTCAATTAAAAAATCAGACAAGGATTAATATATCACACGTAGAGGCAGGCCATACTCTAGGTAAAGGAAAAACAAATAAAACTATACTTGTGTTCAATTTGGAAGATTTAAAACCATTATTCACTAATGCGTATAAAATGAATAAGCACAAATCAAGTACTATCTCAAAGTTTTATTTAAGTCATAAGTTTTGTCCTTTCATTGCTCTTCCTTCCTCTAATGGTCAGGCCTGGTTATTCATCCAATGTAGGCAAAGTACTTCTTAATCACTCTCCACATACTTCCCTTCAAGAGTTTTATCATCACCTGCAAGGCACTGCATTGTTTAGTTTCTACCATCCTTCATCTCTTGCCACCCTGTCTTCTTTCTCTAATAAGCGCGAGCTACATTGGCTGTCTTTCAGTTACTCAAACACTCTCTGGGTCTTTCTGCTCTGCCTGGCAAACAATTTCCCATCAGTATTCACCTGGTTAACTTGCATGCATTCTTCAAACTTCAACTTTAATACCACTTACCCCACGAAGATGATCCCCTACCCCAGATTATCTCAATAGGCCTATCATGTTCTTTCATCACATCCTTTGCTTCTTCATAGCACCTATGATTAGAACCAAATCATTAACTTTGAAATAATTTATTTAATGTTTGAGTATAGGTTACTTAAAGGCTATCTTGTCTGTGTTGTTGGTCGTCAGGTCTTAAGTATTAAAATTAGTGTTCTAATTACTTAAGTGCATACAAATTATTTGGTAAAGAAAAAAAGGCAGAAAAAAAGGTGGGAAAGGGAAATAAAGAATAGAAAAGAAGAAGCAGAGAGAAAAGAGAGAAATGAAAGGAGGGGGAAAATGTGGAAGAAGAAAGGGTGGTAGTAAAGAATGGAGAAAAGACTGAATGCTTATTAACTAAGTTCTATAATGTAAAACAGAGGGTAATTATCAACCATCATGTATATACATACAATGGTAAAATGAAAAAGCTATGTTTAAAACCTGTATTAAGCAAGTTTCAGGAGTCAAGAGAAGAAAATCAGAGAAGTTAACCTCAAACAGCAGCAGGTGGAAGTATAGACAGAATCCAGAGATGAGGAGATCAAGGAATAACCAGTACTGCAAAGAAGCTTTCTTACCATCTTAGATTATGTTTGTATGATAAACTTAGCCTATAAAGAGACTTGGATAAAGTAATTTTTGGCCATTTGTTTCCAGCTGGATTTTTTTTCTGGCCAATTTCAAAAATTTGGTCACCATATACTTCTGCCTGAATGTTTTGACAAGCATCAGACAAATAAATTTCTAGTAAAGAAAACAAGTTTTTAAAAAATTAAATTCTAGAGACCCAGCAAAACGTTTATTGATGTTTCATTCCCTTTATTTATTAAATAGGTGTTGTGCAAATAATCCTTGGGCATAATTTTTATGAAAAATGAATTTTATTGAAACAAGATGTGATTTCTGGTTACTTTCTAAAGAATTAATAAATACATTTAGCATATCCCCATGACTTCCTTAAAAACCTTTCCTTTAAAAAAAAAGTTATGCTTCCTCGTTGGACACAGTGGCATGTACCTGTAGTCTGAGCTACTCAAGAGCCTGAGCAGGAGGATGGCTTGAGCCCAGGAATTCAAGGCTGTATTACATGATGATCCCGCTTGTGAACAGTCACTGAACTTCAGCTTGGGCAATATTGTAAGACTCTGTCTCTAAAAAAAAAAATTAAAGATTAAAAATTATGCACCTCTTAGGGGGTTTAAAGGATGGCCGAATAGAGGCAGCTCCAGAATGCAGTTCCCAGCGAGAGAGATGCAGAAGCCAAGTGGTCTCCACAGTTCCAAACGAGGTACCAGGTTCATTTTGTGGGTCAGGTTGGACAGTGAGTATAAACCAAAGAGGGCAAGTTGAGGCAGGGCAGGACACAGCCCCATCCCAGAGGTGCACACAACTGACTGGAGGACTGGGGGCTCTCCCCCTCCGGGACTTCAGTTTGGATACTGCATTTCATCTAAGCCCTCCACAACCCCCAGAACAGGAGATGTTCACTGGGCAGAAAAGCCCCTGAGAGCTGCCTGAACAGGGCTGAGGAGCAACTCCAGCAGTGCCAGGGTTGTTGGCACAGATGTAGGCAGAAGAATTGGCTGATGTCAAGAAAGCCAGCAGGATGGAGCTACCTGCTCCCCAGAAAGAAAGGGAACTGAAAGCAGGGAATCAGTCAATATGGCTGGGAGGATACCGCCTCAACAAAGCCTAGCAGGCTGAAGACCTCTCATTTGAGAGCATCACAGCCAACATATAAGTTAGAACGTGACCAAGAATGATCAATCTTGGTGTGGGGGAAGGGCAGCCGCCATTGCAGAAGTGGGCCTAATCTTTCTGAGTAAACAAAAGTTGCAGAAAATCTATGCAGCAGCTCCATTGAATTTGTGGCCGCCCAGCAGCGCCTCTACAGGCAGACCAGAAAAACACCACATCCCCAAAGAGCTACCTGAAATCAAAGCTAGATAAATCCAAGAAGATGGGAAGAAACCAGCACAAAAAGGATGAAACCATCAGAGACCAGAATGCCTTGCCCCCACCAAGGGAACACAACTCCTCACAAGCAAGGGAATAAAACAGGATGGAGAATGAATTTGATGAATTGATAGAAGCAGGCTTCAGAAGAAGGCTTCAGAATAACAAACTTCTCTGAGCTAAAGGAACATGCTCTAAACCAATACAAAGAAACTAAAAACCTTGAAAAAAGGTTAGACAAAATGCTAACTAGAATAAAAAGCTTAGAGAAGAACATAAACGACTTGAAGGAGCTGAAAAACACAGCACAGGAACTTTGCAAAGCAAACACAAATTTCAGTAGCCAAATCAATCAAGCAGAAGAAAGGATATCAGAGATTAAAAATCAATTCAACAAAATAAGACAAGAAGGCAAGAAAAGAGAAAAAAGTGGAAAGAAATGAAAAAAGCCTCCAAGAAATATGGGATTATGTGAAAAGACCTAATTTATGCTTGATCCGTGTACTGGAAGATGACAGGAAGAATGAATCCAAGCTGGAAAACACTCTTCAGGATGTCATCCAGGAGAACTACCCCAACCTAGCAAGGCAGGCCAACATTCAAATACAGAAAATACAGAGAACACCACAAAGATACTCCTTAAGTAGAGCAATTCCAAGACACATAATCATCAGATTCACCAGGATTGAAATGGAAAAAAATGCTAAGAGCAGCCAGTGAGAAAAGTTGGGTTACCCACAAAGGGAAGCCCATCAGACTCACAGCGGATCTCTTGGCAGAAACCCTACAAGCCAGAAGAAACTGGGGGCCAATACTCAACATCCTTAAAGAGAAGAATTTTCAACCCAGAATTGCATATCCAGCCAAATTAAGCTTCACAAGTGAAAGAGAAATAAAATCCTTTATGGACAAGCACTTGCTGAGAGATTTTGTCACTACCAGACTTGCCTTACAAGAGCTCCTGAAGGAAGCACTAACATGTAAAGGAACAACCAGCACCAAAAACTACAAAAAACAACCAAGTGGTAAAGACCATTGACACAATGAAGAAACTGTGCCAACTAAAGGGCAAATCATCCAATCAGTAACAAAATGGCAGGATCAAACTCAGACACAACAATATTAACTATAAACATAAACAGACTAAATGCCCAATCAAAAGACACAGACTGGCAAACTGGATAAAAAGTCAAGACCCATAGGTGTGCTGTATTCAGGCGACCAATCTCTCATGGAAAGACACACATAGACTCAAAATAAAGAGCTGGAAGAAGATTTACCAAGAAAATGGAAAGCAAGGAAAAAAAAAAAAAGGCAGGGGTTGCAGTCCTAGTCTCTGATAAAGCAAATTTTTAACCAACAAAGATCAAAAGAGACAAAGAAGGGCATTACATAATGGTAAAAGAATCAATACATGAATAGACCAATAACAAGGTCTGAAGTAGAGGCAGCAATTAAGAGCCTACCACCCAAAAAAAGCCCAGGTCCAGGCAGGTTCACAGCCGAATTCTACCAGACGTACAAAGAGGAGCTGGTACCATTCCTTCTGAAACTATTCCAAATAATCCAAAAAGAGGGAATCCTTCCCAAATCATTTTATGAGACCAATATCATCCTGATACAAAAACCCGGCAGAGACTCAACAAGAAAAGAAAACTTCAGGCCAATATCCATGATGAACATAGATGCAAAAATCTTCAATAAAA
>NW_016107396.1:6160121-6195346 GCF_001604975.1 Cebus imitator
AGAAAGCAGAAACTGGACCCCTTCCTGACACCTTACACTAAAATTAACTCCAGATGGATTAAAGACTTAAACATAAGACCTAACACCATAAAAACCCTAGAAGAAAACCTAGGCAATACCATTCAGGACATAGACATAGGCAAGGGCTTCATGACTAAAACACCAAAAGCATTGGCAACAAACGCCAAAATAGACAAATGGGATCTAATTAAACTTCAGAGCTTCTGTACAGCAAAGGAAACAATCATTAGAGTGAACCAGCAACCAACAGAATGGGAAAAAATTTTTGCAATGTACCCATCTGACAAAGGGCTAATATCCAGAATCTACAAAGAACTAAAACATATTTACAATAAACAAACCCATTCAAAAGTGGGCAAAGGATATGAACAGACACTTTCCAAAAGAAGACATATATGAGGAAAACACACATTTAAAAAAATGCTTATCATCACTGTTTATTAGAGAAATGCAAATCAAAACCACATTGAGATACCATCTCACACCACTTAGAATGGCAATCATTAAAAAGTCTGGCAACAACAGATGCTGGACAGGATGTGAAGAAATAAGAACACCTTTACACTGTTGGCGGGAGTGTAAATTAGTTCAACCATTGTGGAAGACAGTGTGGTGATTCCTCAAGGATCTAGAAATATAAATTCCATTTGGCCCAGCAATCTCATTACTGGTTATATGCCCAAAGGATTATAAACCATTCTATTATAAAAACACACGCACAGGTATGTTCATCATGGCACTGTTTACAATAGCAAAGACCTGAAACCAACCCAAATGCTCATCATTGATAAACTGGACAAGGAAAATGTGGCCATGGAATACTATGCAGCCATAAAAAATAATGAGTTCATGTCCTTTGTGGGGACATGGATGAATCTGGAAAACATCATTCTTGGCAAACTGACACAAGAACAGAAAATCAAACACCACATGTTCTCATTCATAGGTGGGTGTTGAACAATGAGAACACATGAACACAGGGAGGGAAGCATCACACACTGGGGCCAGTTTAGAGGGGACTAGGGGCGGGACAGTAGTGGGTGGGGAGGGTGGGGAGGGATAACATGGGGAGAAATGCCAGAGATGATGGGGGGATGGAGGCAGCAAACCACCTTGCCATGTATGTACCTATGTGACAACCCTGCATGATCTGCACATGTACCCCAGAACCTAAAGTACAATTTTAAAAAAGCAAAAAGAAAAAAAAAATGCATCTCAATTATCCAGTATGAAGATTCAAATAGGAAGATTCAAACTGTAAGATTCGAACTTGAACATTTTGACTTACTAGAGGTGCTATGGTCTTATCTTTATGTACCACCCCCAAATTCATATATTAAAATCCTCACTGGCCAGGTGACAGTATTAAGAAATGAGGTCTTTGGGAGGTGAGTAGGTTGTGGTATTGGAGCTTACATAAATGGGATTAGTACCCTTATAAAAGAGCCGTGAGAGAAACTGGGTCCTTTCTGCCATATGAAGTTAGAATGAGCAGTCAGCTGAAAAAGAAGCCTCTTACCGGACACTGAATCTGAAGCACCTTGATCTTGTATTTTCTAGCTTCCAAAACTGTGAAAAATGAATTTCTGTTGTTTATCAGCCACCTAGCCTATAATATTTCGTAAAAGCAGGCCAAATGGGCTAAGACAAGAGGTTAGTTGCTAATATTACTAAAGAGTTTAGGGAAAAAGTACACAATGTTAGACCCCTACTCAGATTACAAAACAAACAAAGGGTCTTCTGAAGCCATCGTGCCTTTCTAAATTTGTCTTCTGGATGTCAAAGTATTGTCTGTGTTCAATCAGACAGGTCCATACAATATCACCAGTATATCAAAACCCCTGAACATGTCCTGAACCCACAACGTTAGGAAAACAAGCATTCTTGAGAATGATTACACTCTAGTTGCTGGTCTCCAAAAGTGGATGCCATCAATTATTTCCTTCCCTGTTTGTACATACTTGCCACTCCCCTATGGAGAGATGAAGCTGATTTCCCTTTCATTTGAATCTGGTCTGGCAATGTTCTATTTTGAACAGTGGAATGCAGCAGAAGTGATATTCTGGAATTTCTGAGCTGAGGCTTTAAGAAGACAGATGGCTTTGGCTTTCTTCCTATGGGAATTCTTGTTCTTGAGATACTGCCCTATGGAACCAACCAACATGCAGTGAGAAGTGAAAGACACAAAGAAAAGCCACATGGATAAGAATGAAGGCACTCAGACTGACAGGCCCTGCTGAGTTTCCAGTCAACAGTCAATCTCTACAGACAGCCATGTGAGCAAGCATCTTGTATGTTCCAGCTTGATTAAACTTCAAGATAACTGCAACATCAGGAAACACCACAAGGAGCAGGACAGCAGCCCGGCTGAGCCCAGGTGCCCACAGACTGATGAAAGATAATAAAATGGTTGCTGTTTTCAATAACTTAAGTTTTGGAATTGTTGGTTCCCCAGTAGTTGGTAAGGAAAAACACACAACCATGAAATGTATTTTATTCTACATTGATCCATCACAAAAATATACACAAACTTTGAATAATGTATAAAGTTCTGATTTGCAATTTTAGTTTCTCTTATCAATTAGTTCATAAATATCTTTAGCTTCTCTGACTAAGAGTAAAAATTCTGTCTGGATTTTACCTCACATATTTTCCAAGTTTTACATAATCTGTGCCTTATTCATACTAAAGTGTCCATGATGGGATTTTTAAATTACTTTATATTACTATCAACAGAGCATTTTTTATGTTTTCACAGGCAAAGATTCAAGCCTCACATTAAGTCCCATATATTTTCAAGGTAATGTAAAAAAATCATGATTTCCTTTAATGCATTCTCCAAATCAATGTTTTGTGCCAAATCACTTTATTGAACTAGCTAAACTTAGTAGAGGGCAAGGAAAAAGCAACTATATTCTTTAACAAAACTTACTGTTAAACTCACTTTGACAAATAATTCTCTCACTGCCCCTGAGTGAAATCCTGTGGGAATTCCCATAGCTTTAATAATAACTCATAAATAATTAATGAATATTCTTCAAGTCCAATCTAGTGGTATTAAGAACTACAATGTAGCTAAAAGCTTCTGGCTTGGGACTGTTTGGGCTTAGAAGACTGATGTAGGTGAGGGGAGAAGGTTACTGTTTTTCACATTATCCTGAGCTCCCCCACCTTACTCACTTGACTGGTGCAGTTGAAATCTGTGGTTGGTGTATGCTAGGCGCTGACGTTCCCCTTTTCTTCTCATGAAAGACAATTGTGCATTCTTTCAAGGTCTACCTGATGGGGAATTCTGACTGCATTTCTCTCAATACAGGTGATGTCTCCTTGGGCTACCACTATTGGTTTCTTTCACATCTCTTGGTTACAATGATTTATTATTCTGTTAGGGCCATTTATCCCCTCCAAGTGGGCCTATAGCAGGGAATCCCTTTTAGGACAACCCCAGGCCGGCTCTGTTTTGTGGAATCCATACTGTTTCTGGGAAACATCTCGATTTTCTCTTTACTACAGAAATGCACCTCACTTTCAAATGTGGTTATCTCTTTGCTCTTCTGTGAGGCTGTTTAATTCAGCTCTTACATTTGCCAGGTGGGAGTAAGATATCAGTCCTTATTCCCCTGTAACAACCTAATGGAGTTACGTCAAGCTCTCAGTGGACTTTCTTGAAGTCTCCTTCATTTGGCTTGAATTGGGGTGAATGCCCCCATCCCTTCTCCCCATAGGAGGATAGAAGGAGTACATAGTACACTACCAACACTCTCAAAAATAAAGTTTATCGCAATACCTCATTCTCTAAATGAACACTCTTCTTTGATGAACACTAGGATTAACAATGAGTCAGTGGAAACTCAGGCCCTCCTCTAATGTTTGAGGGGCCTGCTCTAGAGTACAGTGGAGGCTTACCTAATATATATCTAAAATTAAAAGTTCAAATAAAGCTAAACAGAAGTAAATATGTTCTATCCTCCAATCTTGACAGATCTATTTTTCTGAAAACAAAATTGAAAAATATGTGAATAACTCTGGTTGCTATATAAACTAAAATGAGCATACTGTTAACAAGCCATCAATGTTTGGATAAGTAACAATAAAGACAAATTATGCTTAGGAATTTATGCTATAAAATTTGTCTTGCCTTTAACGAAATTACTCATTATGTTTTCATGATCAATGATTTATGTGCTATTGACGATGGCAAGTTAACCAACTTTTCTTGAGTCAATGTAGTTCTTAAGCGGTATTTTATAAATGACAGTTTGTAGAAACTATCGTTTTCTGAAGTAATATCAATGTAAATTAATTAAATTCCAAGATAGATAGAAACAAAACATTTTACATATTGTGTTCAAACATTAAAATGGGATCACAGAACTATTCGTTATTACAGAAATATTACAACTTTATCAAATCAATTATTATTGCTTCTACGTTGTAATCTTTATCATCTCTTAATATCTGGATCCATACACTAATGTACACTCAGCATCATCCTTCACTCATGTCTTGTCTAGAATTATATATAAATTTGAGAATCATACAAATTTTTAAATATTGCTGTTTTCACTTGTTAAATGTTATTCAGCCATCATGTGCAATAATTGCAAATAGCTACATAAATATTTGACTACCATAAAATGACACATGAAGAGAAGAAATAAATGGACACTGGGTGTTACTAGGATATCATACTTCATTATGTAAGACTCATTGGTGCTATCAAAGAGGAAGGATTTCAAAAGTTAATTGGTCTTTTCTCTTACCCCTTTTATCTTAGGTTTGCTGCTGAAATGCTCCCTCTGCTTCAAAGCAGTGTCAGCTTCAAACGTTAGCAATTGCATAACCCACACATTTTCAAGGTATTCAGAATTGCCTTTTCAAAAAAAATGGCAACTTTTACTTTTTCTGATTCAAAAAGGTAAGTGCAGAGATGTATAAAAGCATTGCCCTAGGGCCTGACAGTTTTAACCCTAAAGGTAGATGGTTAAGATTACTGGGTTTGCTGTGTAAGTGCTAAATGCTGGACCCCAAGTAAGAAAAATGCCCACTTGTTTCTTTGAGAAATATGTACTTTAAATTCACTTAAAAATAAAAATAAACACATGTTAATACAAATAACTTTTTTATACTTACTCATTATGTTTTCTTCTAGACAATAAGAGAAAATGAAATTTTATATTTTTACAAATCCCATTGACTTAATGAAAGATTTTGCAAATCTCATCTGACTTAATGAAAGATAGCTGGATTGTCACATCAGCTTCTGTATTCCATTTGTTGCCATATGTTGTTTGTGAAGTACATAAAGATAATCCAGCCACACACAGAAATGTAATGAGAAAAAGAAAAGGTATTTTTATAATCTTTTCAGGTAATTCTGGAAATTCTTCTCTGATAGTACACCAAAGCTCAACAAGTAGAAAAATCTCAAAGGTCAGGTGCAATATGGATGAAGTTTTTGTGCTCTGTGACATTAAAATCCATGGGTCTCTCTTGCACTTTAATTAGTTCTTTTACCCATGTGTCATTTTGTAACATCCTGTATTGATTATTTGGAAAATACTAGTTTACTGAGCTGTGCACATCTTCTAAATGTGTATAACGAAATATACATTTCATTATATATTCTTATAAAATTATATTTAGTTTCAAAAATAATTTGATGTATTTTGATAAAGTGGCTACCAAACACCTAAGACTAAATAGACATAACTTGTTAGTCATTCTTTCAAGTGAAACGGTGTTCCATGAAAGAAGGATCATTTCAGCTTACAACTGAAGCAATTGTAAGAGTAATACGCCTCTTGACAAACATCATGCTTAGTTTACAGAAGTGCTTTATGCATACATAGCATTTTCCACTCGTCACACAGAATATTAAGAAGACATGTATTCGAGTTATAGTTTAATAAAAATAATGACTTTTACTTCCTTATCAAGAACATTTTGAAATAAAACTATCTTTTTTTCTGCCAGTGCAGTGGTGAAGAAATTAATGACGACAAATATGGTTTGAGGCCATGGCTCTGATTTGAGCCAACAGTTTAATCCCCAATTGCTTTTGAACATTCAGTACAAATGTCAGCACAGCTGTTTCAGAAGAAGCCATATGATTCAAAAGAAGACATTCAATCCTTTGAATATTTTAGCCCCATTTGTGGTTGTTGTCAAGCATTCACATAAAAGATCTTCAATCATGGTTTGTACTAATACTGTACTGCTGGTACCGGAATATAAGCAAAACAGCAAGCCCAGCCATGTCTATAGGTACTTCCATTTGTATGGAAAAGGTACAATTCTACAGAGAAGAGATTGAATTAATATTCATATTTGCAGCTAAATTTTTCATTGGATGAGTTACCATAGCACTGGAAAATGGCAGTGCCATTATTTCTTTAACTAACTTTTTTCATCTAGCAGGTGTTCAGCAATGTCAGCTGTACAAGTAAGTCATTATTGTATATGCTTCTCTATGCGATGCAACATAACTTACCCTTCAAGAGGATCCTGTAAAACTTCTTAGTATCTAGCCTGAAATTCTAAAATAAACCAATCTTTTCTCTTAAAAGAGTTCATCATTGTCTACTCTTAAAATTTAAATTTTTTTTAAACATGAAATGATTAGTCACAAAATGTTGTAATATAACTGGTACCATAATATTATTTTAAAATGTTCTATTGACTAAGAAACAACAAAATAAATCATTAACATCTATTAGCCTAGAGAAGAACATCTTGTATTATATTCATGTTTTTTAATTACAGTTTCACACCAATTTTCTTTTAGTAGATTCCTCCCATCCATGAATAAAACTCTATGATAAATCATTTCTTCTTTTTTTAATAGTATATTTATACATAAAGGAAAGCAGCTGTGGTTTGAGAAACCAAGTCTTCTAATTTTCCACTTTGAAGTCAAAACTTTGTCTTTCTAATACAGCCATTCCCAAACACTGCAAATGGGGAACTGGAGTGGTGGTGCCACGCTTGGCCACCAGTCACACAATCAAGAAGAAAGGGCCTCATCTGTTCTTTAAGTCATTTGTTTTTGCTTATTGAGGATATGTAGGAAATGCTAATGTGTGGAGCTCAGGGAAAGGACCCTTCTTATCTGGGTCTAAGGTATTACCTGAGGATTTCCCTGGCGAGCCACCATAAGTGATCCAAAATTTATATAGCTGGGCATGGTGGCTCATACCTCTAATCCTGGTACTTTGGGAGGCTGAGGTGGGAGGATTCCTTGAGCCCAGGAGTTCAAGATCAACCTAGGCAACACAGTGAGACCCTATCGCTACAAAGTTGTTTTTAGAAAATTATCCAGGTATGGTGGCATGTGCCTGTGGTCCCAGCTACTCTCGAGGCTGAGGTAGGATAATCATTTGAGCCCAAGAGGTCAAGGCTATAGTAAACCATGGTCACGCTAGCCTGGGTGACAGAGCAAGACCCTCTCAAAATAAAAAAACTTGCATAACCCATCAGACAACCTGCCTAGCCAAAAATGCTCTGGGGTTTGATGCTGAACTACTGGTTCATTATCACATAAACTTGAAAGAGATGTATTTTTCTAAAGGAAGCCAATCTATTGATCTCCCAAATATACACTCTCAGTTCTTTTTTCTTCTTCTTCTTTTTTTCTTTTTTTTTTTTTTTAAGAGAGACGGTCTCACTCAGTCACTTAGACTGGAGTCCAGTGGTACAAACATAGTTCACTGCAGCCTCGAACTCCTGGGCTCAGGAGATCCACCCTGCCTCAGCCTTCCGAGTATCTAGGACTACAGATATTTATCACCATGCCTGTATTTTTGTTTTTAAATTTTCATAGACAAGAGCTTTCACTATACTGTCTCAGCTTCAGTTCTTATGGTCTTGTTAAGCACCATCAAGTTTTTAGGATGCCTATTAAAAACCAACTCATTTTACTTAAAAAAAAAAAAAAAAAAGGAAAACAAAACACAAAAACTCTTAAAATTTTATGATGATATTATTTTAATCATAAGCCAAACATTTTTCCATTATGATGAATTTCTAAAACCAAAATAAACTCTATATACTGTGTAATTTTATCCAATGCACAAAGAAAAGGGAGAGAAAAGACTCAATGGGTTCCCACAACATTACAATGGGCCGTGTCTATGGAGGTCAGTGGAATGGGGTGGGGGCACCTTGTAAATTGATTTCACCCCTAGCAAAAAATTACTTCCATCTATTAAAAGATTACCTGTTTTTAAGTTTTGTTTTAAAAGCAACTAAAGAGATAGATGCACAGTCATATATCCCTGGTCAAATATAACTAGCATGATTGGATGACACTCACAAAGCAGAGAAAGTAAAGATTCACAATTCTCAAGTGCCTGTTCTCAAGTATTCCTTCCTCTAACTCAGTCTCTTTCCCCAAAGCAAAAGGGCATTTAACTCTTCAGACCACCAGAACAATGCCAATGTCTAAGCAGTGACTATTTCTAAGATGATTAGGCCCTATCCACTTAGTTTTTGAAATATTACATTTAACACTTTCTTTTAAAGTTATCTCATATTTGTAGAGGATGGAATCTTCACCACCTACTGTAGAGCAGTTTTAATCCAGACTTAAGATATTTTCTAGGACTTTCAATTGAGTATTTTGGTTGGGACTAATTTATATTAACAATAAAAGAGATGAAAATGGTCTTTGTCCTCACTCCCACTGAAAAAGTAATCACTGATATTCAATAGCTTGGAGGAAAATTAGCCTTACCACTGAATTAAATTTTATGACCTGTGACTTTTAATTAGGTGAGCTTTTCAATTGCTCCTATAATGAGCCTACATTGTCAAATAAAAAGAACTTGAATTCTAGGGAAAAAATTGGTGTCAAAGATCTAATAAAAAATCAAAATGAAGAAAAACATGCTGTAGCTGGAGTGTTTAGGACATAAGGAGTGCACAGAACAGAGGTGGCAATGTATTTTGAAACCTTTATAGTTTAACTTACGACAGTCATATAGACTTCTGTTTGTATAGGAAGGAGGTCAGGGAATAATGCCACTGCAGGAGTTACTCAAGTTTTATCTACCCAGGACCACCCATCAATAATGAAAGAAATTAGTTTTTATAACTCATCAGTCATAAGCCATACAAAAGTCAAAGGCATGATTAACTTTAGTCTTTTGGAAATAAAACACACATACACCATTTACTCTTTAACTTTACAGAAAATATAAAGCTCTAGTCAACAGATAGTAAGTATATGCCTCCATTTTACTATGTTGACTGGTAGAGAGATTAGGACAGGTTTGAAGAGAGGTGTTGCTTAACTAAGTTCCCCCTTATATTGCGCTGTGGGACTCAACCTATTACCTATTATCCTCTTCTCCTGTTTTATTGCTTGTTAGTTGATTTGGCTGCTTTGCTTTTAGGTATCTCCATAATTAATGGCTCCTTTTCTTCCAACTGTAAAAACAAAACTAACTTCCCTTGATTGTATTCCCCCACAGCTAACACCCTAGCTCTCTTCCTTTTCACCTAAGCAACTTGAAAATAAAACTAACTCTCTTCACTCCTTAAGCCATTGCAATCCAGCTGCTATCCCTACAAGGTCATCCAAACTGCTCTTAAAACGCATTACCGATTTCTGGCTGCAAATTCAAAAAAACTTTTTAGTTCCTGTCTATTTAATTTGTTTTGCAATAATTTGTCATCATCTTTTACTCCATAGCTTTCCAATAGACTGCTTTCCACTCACATTTCCATCCGCTTCATCTTTCAAATTGACTCCCAATCCTCCAGCATATACTGAAACTGTGTAATCAGAGTTTCTAGTTTATGGTCTTTGAATCCCTCCTGATTCTCAAATCTTTATATCTCAGGTCCCATAAATCTATGTCCAACAACCAAACAAACAGGACATATTTTGATTTTCCAAGGATTCTCTTGGAAAATTAGCTCGTGTCAAAAGGAAGTCATCTACTCCTCTGTAACTTTCCCCTCCTCCCAAATCTCTAAGTGAATAATACTGCATCCCTCAGGTACTAGAGCAAGAAGCCTGGAAAGAGGCTACTACCTCCTACCATCACATCAGTTGAGTCTTGGCTTCTTTTTTTTCTATATATCTCATAAACAACCCTCAATATATTCTTCTCCATATCTACTGCCTTGGTTTTGATCCTTATAAATTCTCTTCTGGATTATATCAGTAGACTCTACATATGTCTTCCTATCACCAGCCTAATTTTTATCCTAATTTCTCTACTGCTTCCAATTGCCATTTCTCACAAAGCAGATCCAAATATTCTCCCTCAATTAACATCTATAACAGCCTGGGTGCAGTGGCTCATGCCTGCAAATCCCAGCATGTTGGGAGGTCAAAATGGGCGGATCACTTGAGGTCAGGAGTTTGAGACCAGCCTGGCCAACATGGCTAAACATCATCTCTACTAAAAATACAAAAATTAGCCTGGCATGGTGGTGTGTGCCTGTAATCTCAAGTACTCAGGAGGCTGAGGCAGGAGAATCCCTTGAACCCAGTGGGGTGGAGGTTGCAGTAAGCCAAGATCATGCCACTGCCCTCCAGCTTGGGCAACAAAGTGAGACTCTGTCTCACAATAAATAAATAAATAAATAAATAAATACATAAATAAATACATAAATAAATAAATACATAAATAAATAAATTCCTATCACGTTCAACAATTTCACCAGGGTCTTGTATGATTGCAAGTGCAACAAAATTCACTAAAAAGTTTTGTTCAGGTGCATGTATTAATCTGATGAACATTTTGATAAAATCACGCTGGTTGTGAGGAATGGATTATGATGTAAGAAGATTAGAAGCAGAGACACCATTATGGAGGCTAGCATTCCAGATGATGCTGGCATACACTAAGACATTTACTGTAGAGATGGATAAGTGATCAAATTCAAGAAATTCCATGGAGATGGAGGCAACAGGTCTTGCTCTTGGGTTTGATAATGCATAGTAAGAAAATAAAAACACTCATGGACAAATTGCTCCATGTTTTATGCTTAAGCAAGTGGTTAGATAATTGTGCTGATTACTCAATTTGAAAAAAAAGGCTATGAAAGGGAGATTTTGTGGATGAGGATGTGATAACCCAGGAGAATCAGGTAATCTGTTTTAGTCATGTTTAAGCTTGAGATTCCTATTAGATATTGCTATGGACTGAATTGCATCCCTCCTCCAAATTCACATACTAAAACCCTAAACCACCACATGACAATATTGGAAATAAGGTCTGTAAGGTGTGATTCAGGTTAAATGAGGTTGTAAAAGTGGAGCCTTGATCCTATAAAACTGATGTCCTTATTTAAAAAAAAAAAAAGAAGAGAAAGCAGAGATTTCTCTTTCTCCACCATGTGAGGGAAAAGGCCGCTATCTGCAAGGCAGGAAGAGCCCTCACCAGAGACTGAACCCTCCTGGACCTTAATCTTGAACTTTCTAGCCTGTACAACTATGAAAAAATAAATTTCTGTTTTTTAAAACACCCAATCATATTCAATTATGGCAGCATGAGCTGTCTAATGAAGATATCTTGCTAGAATATTAATTTGACATATTATCTGATATTTACTTTTCTCCACTTCATACCCTATATTAAACAGCCATGCCATACTATGGCCAGAAAAGAAGAGATTCCCCAGGAGAAAATGGAACAAAGAAGTGATGAGAGTTGGTGGTATATGTCAGAGGGCTAAATCTGAATGCACCACATGGACAGGAATGGGGACTAGCTCAGCAAAGAACCACAGTGAGGAGCATTGCTCAGGTACCTAAGAGCTATGTGGAAGTCATCATCTGATAAGTGTGCTGGTCTACCTTTATGCAATCACTGTCCATCCCTTGTGCCCAGATATTATGCAAGCTGTCTTTTTCATCAATGACTAATGAAAGCATCTCTTCAATAGTATCTGGCACTTCTCCAAGCCACTGCTCTGCAGGAGTGACACCTGTTGGTCCTTTAGAATTTGTTTGACCCTTCTCTGACTTACCCCATATGAACAAACAGACAAATCATTTTGCAATATCCCAGGGACTCATAAACCTTACGAAAGCCCTGGACACTTAGTGGAAGATGACGGTCTGGAAGGGACGTTTCCACACATGTAATGAGTAAAATGAAACGCCAAATGAGACCACATTGTGATACTTTCTAAACTGAAATAGTAATATAATATATTTAAGTAAATAAGTGGATATGAATCTGATGCTCAAGGGAGTCATGACACAAAAGAAAAATGTAAAGCATAGAAATGGATGAGATCACGTAAGGAGAGCCAGGTCCTGAAGAATAAGAGCTAAAGAGACTATGAAAGAAGAATAAAATGATGGCATTAGGCCAGTGTGGTAGGAATATAGAACAGGTACGGAAGCCAAGGTAAAGAGGGTTTTGAGAGACCCTAGATGTCACATTGCATATTGCTAAGATGTCTAATAAAATGAAGACAGAAAAAATTGTTTATTAACTTTAATGGCATAATAATTTGTACCAATGAAGATAGGAAAATGGAGAAGGATTAGAGGATATTGAAGAACAAAGAACAGATGAGGAAGTGGAGGTGGATACATCTCTTTCAATAAAAGTGGATATGATACAGGGCAGAGAAATGGTTTGGTAGTTAGGGGAGCTTAAAGGACAAATTTCCTTTCCTTTCTTTTCCTCCGTCTCTTTCTCCTCTGTCTTTTGTTTTCTTCAATATGGGATATAACAGTTGTTTAAGCTGATAGAAATGTTCCAGCAGAGACAGAGATATTAGTTAAGCAGAAGAAAGAAGCAACAGCAGAGATAAATTTCTGTATGTGGTGGAGAAAGGAAGGCCAAGGAATCTGAGCGTATTTTGTGACTATACTTAGAAGACGACTCCTCCGAGGTAACAGTGCTTCCTGAGCATCCTTGGAGCACACCATCACACAGAAAACTGTGAGTACTGGTTTTGTGAATGTTTTACTATCAGAACATGAAGCCCATTTGGGACAGTCTCTATGTCACCTCTACAGTTTCAAAAATCACTAGGCACTAAATAAACGTTTGTTCAAAGAGCTCATGGAAAAGCCATGGGAGATAAGGCAACATAGAAAAAGATAGTAGATATCTTTTAAATTTTAAAAGACATAGAGTGCATTTAAGCACCTGAGTTTCCATGAAAAATGGGAAGTACAACTATAAACCCTGGAGTGATCAAACTCTAAGAGAGAAAAAAAATGTCGTCAGTGCACAGAATGCTGAAAAATGTGAAACCCAGGAAGAGCAGTGGGCCCTGAAGACTAACGCCTTCTTCAACATAGGCAGAGGTAATGTAACATTGAGAAAACAATCCTCTGATGGTTAATGACTATATGACCTATTTCAGCATACTAGGGTTTCAGGGCTAAGGAGTGTTTTACAACCACCAAAAGAAGCTCCTTGCTGTAACACAGTAAGTTAAACTACGCTCAGCACAGAGTTTTAATTACAAGAGACCATAATAACTTACTTTGCCTGAACAGAGGCAAAAATAACTTCAGGAAGTGCTATAGGAAACTGGTGATTGGAGGAAGGGAGTGGGGGAAAGTAAAGTGTCTACATATTAAAATTTGTTCACTTTAGTAGATATTTATTGAGTACCTACTGTGTGCCAGGGACTGTATTCAGTTGTAAAACTTTCAAGTATACACCTATGTCAAGACAGCCTATTCCACTTAATCAGGCGTAATGTGTGGGTTTATTGCACGCATGTGTGTGCACCTATTTCTATAGTAAATTATATTTACCTATATTCTATGTCAACATTCCCCAGAAAACGTTTGTTAGGATACTAGGGTCCCATGAGAGATTAATAAATGTTCTGGGGAAGGAAGAGATTCCAAACATGAATAAGTTTTGAAAGCATAAGGTTAAGCAGGTTAAATGGGTTTCTTTATGACAGAACTTCTACAAGACTTAAAAATGCTAATATGTGTTATGTTTTAATAAGAAAGGGAAAATTAAATAATAATTCATCCTTATCAAACTTATTTGATTATGGACTCATTTTCATGAAACAACTTTTAACAACTCAGAGGATTCATGTTTCATAGATTGAAAATTATGAATATATTATATTGTATATTGTATATTAAATACAGAAAATATATATTATACATGTATATTATATACTTTTATGTTAAATATGGAAAGTATATATTATATACTATAATTTTATAAGTATATATTATATTTTCCATATTTAACATAACAGACATTAATAGACATATTAAATAGATCTGTGTTCATGTATGCTATATTAAACATACATAAATATACATGTATGTTATACATGTATATATTATAACATACATGTATGTTTATGTATGTTAAATATCTTCTATTTTCATTTTCAACCCCAACTTTGGGCAAATTGTGGATATATTTTACTATCAGTTTATTTTAAAAAGATACATGTTTTCAAACTATTGAATATAAGTATTTTAATCAACAGCAAGTACCTATAATTTTAATTATACATATTCTTAAGAAGTTTATAGCAGGACAATGGAGAAAGAAAAAAAACATGAAATATTTTATCCCAATAGTGTACCAAGTAAACCTTTTCATCACCCAGAAGAGGTACATTTCAAAATATCGATTAATCCAAACATTTTAAAATACACAAGAACATTTACATTATTTCCTAGACTTGAACACTCAGTAAAATGACACTCGATGTTCTACTCAGATACTTTTAGCTAAATATGTCACAGTGTTCTATAAATATTTCTTAAGTCAGTTGTTTTACAAATAATTTTTAAAACTCATGCCTACAGAAACTAGTTTGGCTAACACAGTTGGATCTGTTCACATGTATTAAATTTAAGGGTTTTTTTAAATTATTTTTTTGAGACAGAGTCTCACTTTGTCTCCCAGGCTGGAGTGCAGTGGCGCAACCTCCGCCTCCTGGGTTCAAGAGATTCTCCTGCCTCAGGCCTCTCAAATAGCTGGGACTACAGGCATGTGCCACCACACCCAGCTAATTTTTTGTATTTTTTAGTAGAGACGGGGTTCCACCATATGTTGGCCAGGATGGTCTTGATCTCCATACCTCATGACCTGCCCACCTCAGCCTCCCAAAAGGCTGGGATTACAGGTGTGAGCCACCATTCCCGGCCTTAAGTTTAAGTCTTTTATTCCTCCTAGATATCCCTATGTTTCCCAGGTTATATCAGCCATCTTCAGCTATATAGAACAAGCCAAAGTGCTGAAGCCCAAGTGTGGAAATTAAACAGTTAATATAAATTCATAAACTGTCAAACCAAATGATTCAGGAACATATGTTACATTTCAAGATTTATTTTTCCTCAAGGATTACATTTACTATATCTTTTCACTTTGGCACAATGGCATGGACTTAAAGGTCATTTACAGTGGAAGTAATTCAGAGTCAAAGGGGAGTCAATGAGGTCCTGAAGAGTATAAAAATAATGATATTCATAGTATAGTTTGAAGTCAGGTAGTGTGATGATTCCAGCTTTGCTCTTTTTGTTTAGGATTGTCTTGGCTATACGAGATCTTTTTTGGTTCCATATGAAATTTAAATTAGTATTTTCTAATTCTGTGAAGAAAGTCAATGGTAGCTTGATAGGGATAGCACTGAATCTACAAATTACTTTGGGCAATATGGCCATTTTCACAATATTCATTCTTCCTATCGATGAGCATGGAATGTTTTTCCATTTGTTTGTGTCCTCTCTTACTTCCTTGAGCAGTGGCTTGTAGTTCTCCTTGAAGAGGTCCTTCACATCCCTTGTTAGTTGTGTTCCTAGGTATTTTATTCTCTTTGTAGCAATTGTGAATGGGAGTTCACTCATGATTTGGCTCTCTATTTGTCTATTATTGGTGTATAGGAATGCTTATGGTTTTTGCACATTGATTTTGTATTCTGAGACTTTGCTGAAGTTGTTTATCAGCTTAAGAAGATTTTGGCCTGAGATGATGGGGTTTTCTAAAAATACAACCATGTCATCTGCAAACAGAGACAATTTGATTTCCTCTGTTTCTATCTGGATACACTTTATTTCTTTCTCTTGCCTGATTGCCCTGACCAGAACTTCCAATACTATGCTGAATAGGAGTGGTGAAAGAGGGTATCCTTGTCTTGTGCTCGTTTTCAATGGGAATGCTTCCAGCTTTTGCCCATTCAGTATGATATTGGCTGTGGATTTGTCATAAATAGCTCATATTATTTTGAGATACCTTCCATCAATATCTAGTTTATTGAGAGTTTTTAGCATGAAGGGCTGCTGAATTTTATTGAAGGCCTTTTTGTCATTGGTTCTGTTTATGTGATGGATTTCATTTATTGATTTGCATATGTTGAGCCAGCCTTGCATCCCAGGGATGAAGCTGACTTGTTCATGGTGGATCAGCTTTTTGATGTGTTGTTGGATTCAGTTTGCCAGTATTTTATTGAGGTTTTTTGCATCGACGTTCATCAAGGATATTAACCTGAAATTTCCTTTTGGTTGTGTCTCTGCCAGGTTTTGGAATCAAGATGATGCTGGCCTCATAAAATGAGTTAGGGAGGAGTCTCTCTTTTTCTATTGTTTGGAACAGTTTCAGAAGGAATGGTACTGGCTTCTCTTTGTACCTCTGGTAGAATTCAGCTGTGAATCTGTCTGGTCCTGGGCTTTTTTGCTTGGTAGGCTATTAATTACTGCCTCAATTTCAGAACTTGTTATTGGTCTATTGAGGGATTTGACTTCTTCCTGGTTTAGTCTTGGGAGGGGTATGTGTCCAGGAATTTATCCATTTCTTACAGATTTTCTAGTTTATTTGCACAGAAGTGTTTATTGTACTCTCTGATGGTAGTTTGTATTTCTGTGGGATCAGTGGTGATACTCTTTATCATTTTTTGTTGTGTTTATTTGATTATTCTCTCTTTTCTCCTTTATCAGTCTGACTAGAGGTTCATTTTGTTAATCTTTTCAAAAAACCAGCTCCTGGATTCACTGATTTTTTGAAGGGTTTTTTTTTGTGTCTCTATCTCCTTCAGTTCTGCTCTGATCTTTGCTATGCTAGCTTTTAATTTGTTTGCTCTTGCTTCTCTACAAGGCACAGTAACCAAAACAGCATGGTACTGGTGCCAAAACAGAGATATAGACCAATGGAACAGACCAGAGGGCTCAGAAATAACACCACACATCTACAACCAACTGATCTTTGACAAACCTGACCAAAAAAAAAAGCAATGGGGAAAGAATTCCCTATTTAATAAATGGCGTTGGGAAAACTGGCTAGCCATAGGCAGAAAACTGAAACTGGACCCCTTCCTTACACCTTATACAAAAATTAACTCAAGATGGACTAAAGACTTAAACGTAAGACTTAAAGCCATAAAAATCTAGAAGAAAACCTAGGCAATACCATTCAGCACACAGGCATGGGAAAAAACTTCATGACTTAAACACCAAAAGCAATGGCAACAAAACCCAAAATTGACAAATGGGATCTCATTAAAGAGTTTCTGCACAGCAGAAGAAACTATCATCAGAGTGAAAATGCAACCTACAGAATGGGATAAAATTTTTGCAATCTATCTGTCTGACAAACAGCTAATATCCAGAATCTACAAGGAACTTAAACAAATTTACAAGAAAAGAACAAACAACTCCATCAAAAAGTGGGCAAAAAATATGAACAGACAATTCTCAAAAGAAGACATTTGTGTGACCAACAAACATATTTTTAAAAAGATCATCCTTACTGATCATTAGAGAAATGCAAATCCAAACCACAATGAGATACCATCTCACGTCAGTTAGAATGGCTATCATTAAAAAGTCAGGAAACAACAGATGGTGGAGAGGGTGCGGACAAATAGGAATGCTTTTACACTGTTGGTGAGAGTGTAAATTACTTCAACCATTGTGGAACACAGTGTGGCAATTCCTCAAGGATCTAGAACCAGAAATACCATTTGATGCAGCAATCCCATTACTGGGATATACCCAAAGGATTATAAATCATTCTACTATAAAGACACATGCCCACGTATGTTTATTACAGCACTATTCACAATAGCAAAGACTTGCAACCAACCCAAATGTCCATCAATGATGGACTGGATAAAGAAAATGTGGCACATATACACCATGGAATACTATGCAGCCATAAAAAAGGATGCATTCATGCCCTTTGTTAGGGACTTGGATGAAACTGGAAACCATCATTCTCAGCAAACCAGCAGAGGAACAGAAAACCAAACACCACATGTTCTCACTCATAAGTGAGTGCTGAACAATGAGAACACATGGACAAAAGGAGGGGAACATCACACACTGGAGTCTGGGGGGTTGGGGGGCTAGAGGATGGATAGCATTAGGAAAAATGCCTAATGTAGATGATGAGTTGATGGGTGCAGCCAACCACCATGGCGTGTGTATACCTATGTAACAAACCTGCACATTCTGTACATGTACCCCAGAACTTAAAGTACAATTGTGAAATAAATAAATAAAATGATACTCTAAGGATTCTCATGGCAGCCCATTTAAACAAAACCAAGGAGAGATAAAAAAGAGATTATGCACTATCCATTCCCCTTTAAACACACTGAGTTTTTTTTAAAAATCATCATTAGTGTTTATATACCTCTACTGGTTTCCCATTACCTGCAAGATCAAGTCCAGACTTCCTGATACGGCTAACAAAGTCTTTCACCATATAATTTTTTTCCAACTTCATCCACTACCAAGCCATTTGGCTCCTCATTTTTCCTTTCCTCTGATCATGCTAAATTTCCATTGCTTCTAAAAAACACTCATTTTATTTTCCATACCTTTGTATATTTTTCCTATTGTCTGAGATTCTGTTCCTTTCCTTTGCCCTTTAAGGCTCAGGGCAGATTTTACCTCCTCTCTGAAGATTTCTCTGACTCTCCTAGGATGTTTCTCTTTTTTCCTGTTTTTTTCACGCATAACACTAAACATTTACCCTCTACAGAACTGCATTTTTTCTCCTACTAGACTTAATTTATTGAAAACAGGGACAAATGGCTCAGTTATATTTTAATCTCTACCACCTAATCCAGTACCTTCCTCAGTGAGGAAACTTAACAAATATTTGATAAGCAAATATTGACTAAATATTTATATGAACAATGTAAACTACAGTCCTGACACTTTAACTGTCATTAATAGGTAAATTGAGATATCAAAATATATTAATTATCTGGGATCACATTATTACTTTATATAGTTTTGTGAGGAATATAAAGTAATTTCCTCTCCCTGCTTGAACTCTACCTAAAATTATATTTTATCAAAAGACAGAAAATAATGACAACCAACTTTAGTCACTATATCTCTACGTGTTGACAATATAAAAATTTTTCCAAATTCTGCATTCATTTTCTATAACACACAAAATATAAAAATCTATATTGAGACCATTGTCACTGATTTTGCTGTAAGTATTCTCAGTAATGGAATTTGCTAGGGGAGGTCTTATTTATCACAATGTTCCCACAAGATAGACTAAAAGTGTCTACAAAAATTGCCTCCAGTTTCCATCATTCTAACTCCGAAGTTTTATAATTCTTCTATTGGAGCTTCAAAAGCTGCCATTTCCACTTTCATGATTTTTCTGAAAAGTCACGGTGCTTTTCACTTCCTCGGAAAAAGGGATATTATGGGATGGTCTCCATGAATTCAGTCTTACCCCGCTAGTTACATGAAGGTTATCATGTAATTCTTACTAGTTACCCTCATCTGTTCTAAGCAGTTATGAAAAACATAAATGGTTTCAAACTTTTATCAAGAACATGTGTTGAATGACTCGTGATAATGAGCTCATTTGAGAACTTAATATTTAATTTAGAGTAATAAGTAGGGACAATATAGAGGAGGAGTTAAAGCTAAAGTTAAACACCCCAAGCTGTGACAATGCATAGATCTTGTAAACCAATACTGCAATTAGTAGCAACCTCATGCTATCTAATCAGTTATACCGATCCATGAGCCCGACTCATGAATATATAATTGAATATATAAGAAGCACAGAAATAATGACCACAGAGCTGTGATGATGCTGAAAATGATGATGATAAAACAATCATCCACACAAAGAACTAAAAGTAGGTCAGCAACAAAATTTGCAAGCATAGTGCTTTCTGCGCAGTAGATACTTAATAAATCCTTGCTTTATTTGGACCTTCTTAGGCTTATACTTAAACTGGGGCAAGAAATCCAAAATATTTGTGGAATATCCTTGAAGCTAGTTTATTGTAAACACTTTGAGAAAGAAAAGAAGTTTTCTGTTTTAATATAAAACCACAAAGCATCAAAGACCATTCTGGACCTGCAAAAGATGCTCAAAAACTTAAGTTTATTGAATGTTGAGTAGCAAATGCATGCCTAAATATTTTGCTTTGTCAGAGCTAGAGGAGGAGTGCCTCTTATCTTATATTTCCTTACACATTAGTCTTTTATTTTTGGAATTAATATTTTTGGTTTTCACAATCTGCCAGCAACTATGAATGGACTTGAAATATAATTTGGTTTGGGCTTAGGCAGAAATTACAACCAAATATACAAGGAGGTTGGTTCACTAAATAGAATCTAACCTACTAGTAAGCATCTACTTTTTCAATATATTCTCCCATTTTGAATGTAAATAATGACATTTCTGAAATCCTGAAATTTATTTCTTGACAGTTTTTATCTGAGTGATAAAAAGAAAAGAAATAAATTTATTTCTTGGGGAAAATATCCCTGAATAGAAAATTATCCACTAGTTGTTACTATGGGAATGAGTGACTGCATACACAGGGTATCAAATAAAGTAGGTGGATGTGGGAAAACATGTCCTAGTGAGACAGGGGTTTAGAATAATGCTAGTGAGTTTTACTTCCACACTCATACCCATGCCTACACCCACATTTCATCTAAACATATTTTGTTGGCTGCAGTATGCTGTTAGTGTTTAGGATGAAGTATGAATTTGGGATAAATTATGAGGGCAAATACCAGATTTGCTAATGGCTCTACCATGTGAATCATTCCACCATGTTTTTCATTGGATATAAGAAAGAGTAATTTGTAAAATCATTTCTATAGGGGCTTTAAACTTTGCAAAATTATGAACCAGATAATAATCTTACTTGGGGAAAAGTCAGGGGCTGTAGAAACATGTCTCTAAAGCTATAGGTGGTACATTCCTAGTACAGATACAGGAATATATTTTATCATATGGAAAGGTTTTTTTTTTTTTTTTTACTTGAGGAAACATATAGCCTTACATAATTTGAAGTAAACTAGAAAGGCAGCATCTTTGGACCATAACCTCATACATATGTATCCTCCCATGCTAAAGAAACACATGAAGAAGGCTAAAATAACATTCAAATGAGAATGAAAATTGTTAGAAGAAACTGTCTTGGTGAGAATACACAAGGGAGAGAGAAGACAAATTTTCAGGTGGCCAAAGCCAAACTGACCTCAGCTTCAAGGCAGTACAGCCAACAGCGTGGTGAAGCCAGGTTTATTTACCTTTCTGCAAAATTCAGGGCACCAAAAGGCCAGATTTCCTTGGCAGACGTATCTGAAAATGTGGACCATGGTATATCTCTTTTGAGACTGGTTTAATAAATGTTTTGGCCAAAAGTGTAGCAATATATTGCTTTCTTTAATTTTGAATTTAAGGTTCTGCTAATACATCAAATACACACAAGCAATTTTCATGGCCAAGCGTCAATTAACATGGTGTTCCTTTCCCCTAACATCATGACACTTTCCCAGCCTTCCAAACCAAGTTCTGATGACATACACACTATGGAAAAGAGCTAAACACTGATGCCAACGGCTGGAAGAATTAAAACATTATTATATTACAACATTGCTAAATGATTGATGAACATTAAGTCCCTAGTGGGTGAGGCGAAATCTGAAAAGTGAAATTTTTAGAAAGTCGTGTGGTTGGAGGCAGACTTCCAGCCAGAGAGGATAGAATGATGCCCATTATAAGAGCTCCATGGAAAGTGAGTGGTGAAGATTTTGTGGACACCGCTCTAGGTCATGAGAAACAGTTGGTTAAAGGTGCAGAAAATCAGGGAATTGGTTTCAACACGGCAGCAAATAACGGTGTTGAAGAATAAGAGCAAACTGTTTTGGGCCTTTGAAAATATACTGAGAACTTTCAATCTGAGATGCAAAGCTTTTAACATATATGCTTATTAGTAATAATAAATATGTTGGAGACATTTTAGGAAATGCAAAATTAATTGCTCAGAGCATAAAGATAACTATCATTCATGATATACCTTAATAACATATTGCTTTGCAAGCTGCCTCCCTTCTGGTATCCTTTCATGTGCATGTCATTATTTTACCCCAACTATTCTCCACCACCTGCTTCTTCCATAAAGGTTAATGTGGCTGCCTCAGCAAGTCAGGAGGCCTTGTTGAACAGTTTTGAACCAACTTTACCTGCTGTGAAATGTATTTCATAATTGCTCTCACCTACTCCGTATTTGCATTGTAAAATAGAAATTCTCACTCCGAATCACAACTGTCCTTTTTTATACCTGTGTAGTATTCCATGGTGTGGTGATGGGATCTTTTGTATCCCAAATCTCAGTGTCATGTAATATGTCCATATAACAAACCTGCACATATACCCCTGAATCTAAAATAAAAGTTGAAATTATTTTAAAAAAACAAAATTGCCATTATTACTGATGCTTTAGTTTTGCAGAGTCAGATAAGCTTAATATTATAAGCTATAATAACTGCCTATAATGTTATAGTTTTTTGTAGCAAAATTATTATAATTGCTTTATAAATGGTTTTATTGCTATATTAATAGAATTATGAATGACCAGAAAGAGTCACATTTAATAGTTAGACATGACTGCATTGGAAGTGGTTTGGTAAAGTATAAACCATGAGGTTATTTGGGAATTCACAAATTTTCAAGAGTAGAGTTCAAAGGTACATTAGAAAGTTTAACAATTAACCTTCACTGCTATCCTTTTGAAATGAAAATAGAACCAATGTAGGCTGTCCCTCACTTAAGTTTTGTAATAATATTTTTTATTTGGAAGTGGATGTCCAAGCTCCTCAGAATCTAAAGTCCTCAATTACATAATAAGTAATTGGACAAAGTAAAGGACAAAATTATTTTTACAGCCTTTTTGTTTCATTTTAGTTGATACTGTATTTTTGTGATCGTCAGACTTTAGAGGTAAATAAACTTTCTCTCAATCACTAAACTTACCCATCTTTTATCTTTCATCTCCACTTCTCTCTCAAGGAGGAGCAGAGCTGATATAACTGATTAAATTCTCAAGCCTTATATTCATCAAAGTCCATACTGGGTAGTTTTTACAAAGGATAATACGTAGGGATTCCTTAAATGTGGCCCTTTTGAATATATCTTCTTCTCCCACACAGTTTTGTCCAATAGGCATAGTGACAGGTGCCCTAGTCTAAAAATCAATGCAAAGTCTCGCTGCTTGTCCTCTCTGGGTTGGCCTTTCCACACAAAGGAGTAGCAAGACCAAGATATTTAGGCTGAGTCTGGAGAATGGAGGTAACTACCAAGCAGTATTTTAGTTACCAAACTAAAATATGTGAAGAGAGACGGAACAGGTCCTATGACAAATGAGAAAGTAATTACACTAAAGTGATTAGAGGATTTTTAGGAAGATCTGCGGTGTGTGACAAAATGTAATTTCCTCTTGCCACCTTCTCAGGAGATCTGCAATAAGGTCTTACAATATTTTTGAAGCTTAATGAAGTTATAATTGTATTTCTTTTAGATACTGTGCTAAAACCAGCCTTAAGGCAGTCTATTTTCAATCCAGTTTTGTGGGTGATCCTGAAAACTTGGCCAAATACTGTCATCCAATTTTAGCATTTCTTATATTGGCCATTTGGGTTAATATGTTCTAAAAACTCAAGTCCAACATCATAATTATTTGTACAAAAAACTCTAAAACTTAGGGATGATGTAAGTTATTCCATTTTTTAAAAGGAAGGGTAGTGCTTTTCTATAAATCACATTTTAAAATGGTTATGATCATTTAGAAAATATTTTAACAGTACTACATCCTACCCTAAACTAAAAATTGCATTTACTTATATTTATTCTGAATTCCGATTAAGCAACACTTAAATTAAGAAATCCAAAAATATAACTTATTTGGAACCACAACCTGCCCCCTATTACATGCATAATTATTGTCAATCAAAATGGCATGTATGAATATCAACAGACCAAGATCTCACGAGTTGCTAAACACTTCAGGCTCCCAAAGGATTATACCTGGAAAGTAAATTATGTTGATATAAAATTAGATAAAATTTTAAGCTTCCAGTTTGATAAATGTAAAATATTAACAAATAATAGTAGCCCTTTGTTGAGACCTTACCCTGTGTCAGTGCAAATATAAGTGCTTTATCTACATTACCTTCATTAAACCCTCTCAACAACTCAACTAAGGCAGATGCCATTTTGATCTTATTTTAAAGATGGGGTAATGTACACATGTGTTAAACATCTTACCTAAGGTCACAGTAAGTGGCAGAGCCAGGAACTAAAGCAGTTTGACTGCAGAAACCAGTACTCCTATTATCTTAATGACTATTGATTTCCAATAATTGTTTACAATAAAATCTCCTGTAAAGAGTCCATGGTATTATGTAATAATGTTCATTTCAAAAAACTATATTCGATATGTCTACTGCCGGTATTAAAATACAATATGTTTAGTCTTCTTAAAATATCTGATATTGTGCTTGTTATTGATTTATTACCTCTTTATTTCAAATTCACCCTTTTTGCCAGTTTTATGAAAATGATCTGGACCCTTTACATATTTTTTCTTTGCCAGCTGGCACTAAAGGTCTTTCATTAGAGAGTGCTGAAAAGACATGGCAGGAGGAAAAGAATTTTGTTTCCTGGTTTCCATGTTCTAACTGGGCAGGCAGAGTGCCCAGCAGCACCCAGTGGCCACCAGTTTCCCTTAGCACACCCTTCAGGTGTTTTTTTCTAACAGAATACCTCTGGTGAGACACCTCCCTGTGAACAGCTTAGCAAATTTCACTGATGTGGTTTCACAATAACTTCTTTGTTCTCAAGGAACTCATCTTTCTCCAACAAGACCTGAATCTTGCTCAACCTTGGGAGAATGGAAGGTCTTCATCCATGTCTGTCTCAGTCTTAGGAGCAGTAACTGTTTCTTATATTAACTATTCATGTATTTTTAGTATTCTCATTACTCTATGCTAGCCAATTCCACACTACACCAATCCTCTGAGAGTTAATAATAGGTTACATAGAACTTTATTCATATTACTGTGTGGTTTCTCTCTCCTAACTGGTCTCTGACAGAGAGCAAATGAGAAATCTAATGGAAAGTAATTTTTTAAGAAGTAATTAACTAGACGTGTTTTTTTTTAAGTAATAGAATATACACACAAAAATATATTGTTTACAAACAAATATGAAATTATTTTATTTGTAATTATTCACTTGAAATGTTAGTCAAGTTGAAATCTGCTTTATTTTTCTCATTTTATTATTTTTATCTCATTATTTTATTGTTTTTATCTTATTTTCTGTTTTTTACTATATTTAATGGGAAGTAAATAAGGAAATCACCTGGTATGCTGATTCTTACTAAGTATTATAAAGCATTTAAGTTAATGGTTATTTAAATTTATTCAAATAGCCCTAACTATATCACATTTAATAGATGTATGTTGTAATCATTATCTGCCTCTGCAATTTAATATGTATTTAAATGCCTTTTTATTTTGGCTATAAATATAGCCTGAGCCTGTATTTCAGAAAGCCTTGGGAATGTTTCAAGCCAAAAAGAAAGAAAAAAATATTAGTTAAGTTTAATTCCTTTCAGCCAGTTATGCCTAGGGAAATACATATTGGAATGTAAGAAAGTCAATTCTCATGTGTTTGAAGTGAAAAATTAATCAAAAAGCAGCAAGTTTGTGGGATTCTATAATACACATATTACTGGTAACTTAAAAAATTCCTAAAAGTTAAATTTAAGGCAAAGTTGGCAGAGAGGAACTGATTGTCAAACACGATGAGCTTCATCACAGGTTTAACCTACTCAGTTACCTGAATGGTGAATATCAAGGAGTGCTTGCTGAGGAGTTCATTGCCCATTGAAAACATGTGACTCTTAAAACATACGACTCTTTTGTTTATGCATAGAAGTGTGACTTTAAGGATTGGAAAATCTATGTTAACAAAAGCTAAACTTTTCTGAAACTTAAGACCACCCTGTGCTGTGATTTTCTCAGTTCTCATAAAATAAACTAGGTCTTACTTTGTCATTACTTAGAAGGAAGACCACCAAAGAAAATCCAAGGTGTGACTACATGCAGTGATTCAATAAATAGACCCTTTTTGGGAATCAGCTTTAATATTGGCTTCAAAATAGTGTTCAAAGCTCTCTCTACCACACACATCGTCTACATAGAGTGCTTTGGTCCCCTGATTTCTGACTTAGACACTGACCCCTTAGAGATTTTGAAGAAGCCAAGGATTAAAAGTGAAAATGCTGTACTATTGATTCAACACTAAGAGTGCTGGGAAGGTAGCAGGTTTGAGTACACTCTCTGTATTCAGATCCTTTCTGGATGGAATCTTGGCTCCTTCACTTGGTGAAGCATTAGGCAACTCCTTTAACTTTTCTGAGCCTTGGTTTCCTCATCTGTAAAACAGAGATAAGTCCAACCTCATAGAGGTTCCGTGTGGAGTAAATGAAATAATTTGTGTCCTGCACACAGTAAATTAAGTGTTAGTTCCCTTCCCTAACATCCCCATTCCTGGGAACATATTTTTGCCCAATACTAGTTCAAAGGTTCCAGCAAGAGTTAGGTAATGACAAAAAGGAAGTAGAAAGGAAGATATGTAGTCATGAAAATCAGAACTTAAAAATGAAACAGAGAGAGAAAAGGAGGGCAATGGAGAGGACAAAATGAATTTGTTGCTGTTTTCCAATTATTATTCTTTTTCTTTTTATGCTCTAAGCTTTCCACCATTACATTCCTTGACATCAAGTAAATTGCAAAAGAACGTAAGTAGAATATATTCCACTTCACAATCAAAGAAAGCACAATTTACTCAAGAAACCACTGATTCCAGGCATTGCTTTTATTTAGAAAATATAGAAATCTTCTAGATTAGTAAACAAAGAAATGCCCATATGCAAAAGACACTAACTATTGGAATGCTTTTATTCTGTTTTAAAATATGTGTCATAAAGCCAGTCACACTAACTTTCTAGCAACACACACACATGCACACACACACACACTTTTAAGCATTGTCCTATTCACTGTATTATTTCATTTATTTATTTTTCATAAAGGATAGAACATTGAAAATACTTCACTAGACCATTGTCAACAATTTTAAGATAATGAAAACATCAAAGCTTTTATTTTTTTATTTGTTTATTATACTTTAAGTTCTTGGGTACATGTGCATGATTTTGTACATAGGTATACACGTGCCATGGTGGTTTGCTGCATCCATCCCCCCGTCAACTACATTAGGTATTTCTCCTAATGCTACCCCTCCCAACCCCCCCACCCACCGATAGGCCCTGGCATGTGATGTTCCCCTTCCTGTGTCCATGTGTTCTCATTGTTCAACACCCACTTATGAATGAGAACATGCAATGTTTGGTTTTCTGTTCTTGTGTCAGTTTGCTGAGAATGATGGTTTCTCACTTCATCCATGTCCCTGCAAAGGACATGAATTCATCCTTTGTTATGGCCACATAGTATTCCATGGTGTATATGTGCCACGTTTTCTTTATCCAGTCCATCATTGATGGGCATTTGGGTTGGTTCCAAGTCTTTGCTATTGTAAACAGTGCCACAATAAACATATGCGTGCATGTGTCTTTATAATAGAAAGTTTTACAATCCTTTGGGTAGCAAGTCAACTTTTAAAATAAATACTTACAGAACAACATATAGTATGCAGAAAATACATATTCTGAAAATGTTACCTACTTAGTTCTGGTTAATTGGAGGACCAGGATTTTGTTTATAAAGCATGCTCTGTCCAGTGCAAGCACCATATACAATATTTACATGTACTTTTAACTAGGAAATTTATGAGACTGACTAAAGGATTTATTCATAATAATAAAATCCACATTCTATAATAATAACTATGTACGTTTATTTTTTACTTCTATATAAACTAACTATATAATATTCAGCATTCTGATATTTGTCTTCAGTTTCTCCTCATTAAGGAATTGGTGATAACCCATATCAATGAGGGTATGAAAAGTGTCTTTTTCCTATGAAGATCATGTTTCGTGTCCATGCAGTCTGGTATATATTGACACTTCATCTTCTTGGTTCTAAATCATTATTAGTGTCCACAGGTAAATGTTGTTAACCTGGCCCTGTTTTTCTTTGCCTCTCAGTCAACACTCTGAGATCGACCTTCTACAGCTCTGCTCCCACTTTTCTTTAAATACAATTATGACCTTTCTATAGCCATGATTGACAATGGGTCCTCCCTTTACTCAACCCCTGTCACTTCACGTATTATTCATTTTACACCCTTTGATGACAGTGTCGGTCATTGAGTGCCCAATGTTATATGGATGACATATGTAAGATGTTACATACAGTATTTTAGTAAACAACCTATAAATTTTCTTTTAGACAAATGTAAATATGATACATTTTTACCAAAAATATATTTTGCCTCTGATTCCTCCTGAAATATATTTTTAATCACTGTTAACATTCTATAAGAAGTTTCAAACATAGGTCACCTATATATAAAACATTTGGGAAATAATAAAAGATAGATTGTAAAAATTATTAAAATAACATATAGGTCAGCTTTGCCCTCAGATTTCACTGAAATCAATGTCTTAATCCAAAGCCATATAAAATTCACTTTCTTTTTTTTTTTCTTTTTTTGAGATGGATCTTGAGCTGTTGCCCAGGCTAGAGTGCAGTGGCACTATCTCAGCTCACTGTAACCTCCACCTCACAGGTTCAAGTGATTCTCCTGCCTCAGCCTCCCAAATAGCTGGGATTACAGGTACATGCCACTACATGCAGCTAATTTTTGTATTTTTAGTAGAAATGCGGTTTCACCATGTTGAACAGGCTGGTCTCGAACTCCTGGCCTCAAGTGATAAGCCTGCCTCAGCCTCGAAAAGTTCTTCGATTACAGACATAAGCCACCACACCCGGCCATGATTCACTTTCTATGCAGTAAGATTTCACTCTGTCTCTTGAACAATATATGTGATTAGAACATGTTTGGGGCCAATTAAGAGACGCATACATGTGCAGATCATGCAGGTATTCTGAAGTATAGAAATACTTGCATTATATTTATACCAAATTAAATCAGCAAACTGTAACCAAAATAATCAGAAGATAGCAAGCCCTGAAGAGTAAGAACACATGATGTGCTTTCCAAGTATTCACAAAAATCATAGAAAATATAAAATGGTTGACAAACATGGAAAAATAACAACATAGTGATACAGACAAGCAAGGTAATAGGAATAATTCAGAATGTGATATATAACTTTTTTGACTTATTATTTTGAAACAATTTTAAACCTACAGAAATGTCTAAAAAATATTCAGAGAGCCTTCTTATATTCTTTACCCATTTTTTTAACATTTTGCAAAATGTATTCTATTATTCATTGTCTGAAAGTTTTGCTTCTTAATTCCTCAGCATGTATCACCTAAGAACAAGGATATTTGCTTAAATAACCACAGTACAATTATCAAATGCAATAAGTGTAACATTGATGTAATACTTTTAACTAATTGTTTAAGTCTATAGTGCATATTGCCATTATGCCAACGGTTCCAACAACATCATTTATAACATAATTTTTTTCTTCAATCTAGGGCCCAGTCTAGGATTCTGTATTATATTTATAAACAGTGCTATAATGAATAATCTGTGCATACGTAATTTTATGTGGTTGGAAGTGTACCTTCAGAATAAATGATCAGAAGTGGGATAGCTTAGCCAAAGGTAAGTGCGTACAGTATGTAGATTTGTATAATTTTACTTCATCTGATATCAAGATTTAACTCTTGGATTTTATTTTTTCCATTTGCCTGGTATCCCTTTGCCCATATATTTAGTTCTATCTTTTAAAAATTTCTCTGTGTATTTGATATATCTTTTGTATACCGTAGAGATATGTATTTTGCTTTGTCAACCAATTTGAAATATTTTTTTCTTTAATAGGTGATTTAAACCCAGTCACATTTTTACATGGCTAATATGTTTGTTATCAACTCTATCATATTATTTTATAATTACTTAATGTATTATGTTATATTTACCATAGGATTTTCTTCTCTGTGTTCTTCCCTATATTTAAAACTTTTGTTTGGTTTAGGAAGATTTGTATTTTTTTACCTCCACACCCAATTTTGTGTTTTAACATCCAATTTTAACATCTAATTTTCATTAAAAATTAATAGCTATAATTAATAAGTAACTTGGCTTGAATAAAATGTTCCAGAACACTAACCAACATGTCTATTACACATTATGAACTCAGTTTTAACAAGATTTGGGAGTGTAGGCCACTGCAGCAGAATGTCCCAGCTGAGAAAGAAAGAAGTTCAAGTCTCAGCCAGAAGATTTAAAAAACGGCATTCATGGACCAAATTCTTCTTGATTTTACTAAGTTCAGTTTGTAAATAAATTATTTCCAAAGATGAGAGTTCAGAACACTTCACACAACCTGTCTGTAAAGGTTGGGTTATTACTGGTATGCCCCCTCATCCCAGCATCTGCTTTGCTCGCACACTGTTATTTTGATACTGCTAAAAGTTCACCTCCCCAGCTCAACTCCAGTACCTCCTAATGAGGAAAGTGTAACACTATCCAGGTGTCTCCCAGCACAGTGATCAGAATGTCATTGCTCTGCACAGTCTGATTTATGTCAGCCTGGTTAGAAATCACCCACATGCTGGAAACCCCCTGTGGAGAGTGTGCACTGGCCCCAGGCCATAGCGCTCTTCTTCTACTTCTTGTTTCCTTCTCCCTGCCCAAAATCTGTGGTTGAAGGGACATGCTGTGTATTTGTGAAATTATCCTCATAGGAACACAAGGAAGAACTTTGGCCTCCTTGAAATAATTTACACCTAATTTAGTTTAAGGAGCATAAATGATGGGACTGCTTTACAACATCAACAAGAAGCATAATTTGCACGATTTTTCATGCAGCGTTGGAGCATACGCAGCAAACACTTTCTATCTTCTGGGGCTAGCAAAATCTCTCAGAGTGAGAGATTATTTTTGACATTATGGTTCTAAATCTTAAAAAAAAAAAAAAGTCAGGGAAGATGGCCTGGGGCCAGTCAGGAAACCCTTAATCACCCAGAAAAACAAGGAACAGGAGAGGTCATTATTCTTAGTGGGCCAGACTGTAAAACAATGTTTTTAAGTCTTCAGATTTATAGCAAAGCACCTTGAAATATCTCAGGCAATTATGAAGAATAAGACTGCTCCAAAAGGCATTATGCAAAATTTTCTTGCTCATTTTTCTTAAGCAAACAAAACTGCCTTATCATCTTCTAACCTCACTAGAGACCTTTCCTGTTGTATCAATCACAGAATTCTTTCACCGTGGTAAATTTAGCACAATAAATTAATTAATCCTAAGAATCATACTAATTTAATGGAAGAAGAAATTAATTAGGGAAAATATGCACAGACATTCGTTTTCAAGCATATAATTTGACCCTAATATCTTTCACCTGTCAGTGTACAACTATGAGAGATTGATTAGAAGGACTTCAGGTGGGTGGGCCATATTGGACCAGAGTCATAAATCCTAAAATTAAAGGCAGCAGTAAAGATTAAAATGAAAATGAAATTAATAGTTACAGAGTCCTGAAATGTGCCTAAATCCTTTCATTATATTATTATATCATATGTACATTAAATCCTTTAATACTTAACAATGATCATGAAACAAAAGCATTATTGTCTACATTTTTATAAATGAAGAAACTGTGACCTCGACTAGGTAAGTGACTTACCCAAGCTCACACAGGTGATTTGTGGCAAAGTTAAAATTCATTCCCAAAGACCATATTTGTTCTAGAGTTCCACATTAGCAATAGGCAGACCCATGTGGAAACAGGGCCTAAACCAAAATACACAATAACATTTTGTTATAACAAAAAGTAATAATAATAATGAGATACTTTCATGTCACTCTTATTGCCAGTAAATTTTAACTAACATACTCATGATTTTCTTTTATCTTTACAGGTTAAGGAGGAAGAGAACAAATGAGGAAAATCTGTAACATTTAACTGTCTACCTGTTCTTTTATGAATCTCACACTACTAAAAAAACCTGTGATTAGGCATGACAGGAAGTCATTGAAAGGAACAATTCCCTTTTACAATGACTTCCTGTCGTGCCTAATCACAGGGTTTTGTTTTTTTTTTTTTTTTCTTTCTTTTTTTTTTTGGGTGAAGCCAGGAAAAAAATGTTGAAATCACTGGAAACAGTTGATTATCATGGTAATGCCAAGAAAATTTGATTATGTTCCAGAAGATATTGAGTTGCAGTTTAAAATAATAACAAAACATGAGAGGAGGAGGTCTTGCACCTCATTTGTGTTATCAATTAGTAGACCAAAAGAAACAGATGGATAGTTTTTATAAAAAGGAACCCCAATGCAGAGAGCAGTCCCATATTAAGAAATTGACACCTAAAAGAAGAACTAAATAAGGGAGAGTTACATCAAACAAAGAAATAGAGAATTTCTGGAATGTCCTACTTCATAATACCTTAAAATGCTTAAAAACACACACAGACTGCCAGTAGCTTCAGTTAGCTTTTAAATACTAAAGCCTTAAAGTTAGTACACAAGAGTGGCTACCATAGAAAGCACTGATGCTGAATAGAACATGCTAATAAATGATTTAGTAGTATATTAAAATTTCACTAATTACATTCTAAGTGGCCAAAGTAATATAGAAATATATTTTGGAATTTTGTAGGACTATTTTCACAAGGAAAGTCACATGTTCAGTAGAAGAAATAACAGGCACTAGAAATCAAGCAAACTTGTTTTAGTCCATCTGGGTCATCAGAGTTGATCATTTAACTTACCTGGGTCACAGTTCCTCCATTTACAAAACAAAGGAACATAAGTGGATAATTTACAATCATTTACAAGGGTAAAATTTTGATTGTGAGCTATGTTTCATAAATAAAGAATTCTGTTTAAAAAGATGGCTCATAATCCTGAATTTCACAGACTCTGTTCCTCTTCCACCAAGGGTTTATGGGAACATAGATGAGAGATCACCTTTAGCGATAACTCTAATAAATTATACACGTTTCTTTTGACCTTAATATTTACAAAGTTATATCCTGCTTATATGGCTTGAAGAAGAATGATAAATATAATGTCTCCAGAAAATAATTCTTTTTTCACAACTAGTATACAGAGATGAATATTATTGATGCTAAGATCAAGTTTCCTGACTCTCAGTAGGAATCATTGCATATGTGTTAATTAATCATTGGAAGCCTCATCCATTTTTGTCCAAATGAGCAAGTAACTGCTGTTAAAAATAAATAGAAGATTAAATATACCAGGTAAAGTTATACATTAAAAAGGTAAAAGCTACAAACTTAAAAAAACTATAAAGTAATATGGTAAAAGTTTACATGAAGAATTTAAATACAAGGCATATAAGTTATCAGAAAAAAACACACACTAATGAATGTGAAAAAGTAAACCTACAGACAATATAGTGAAGATTTTTTAAGAACAGTAAAAATAGAAAGTAGAATCTAATATAGGCTTAGAGAATTAAGACCACGTCTATAAATCAATAAATCAATATATGCTAAACTCATATTTTAAAAGAAAAAAACTAATGCGGATCACAAAGTAAAACTCTACTAAATGTTATCTACCACACATATTGTAAAAGTTGATTCAGAAAGGTTAATAAAGCAGAATCATAGACACAACATTTCTAAATTACACAAGAAAGCCGATTATGATAACCAGAATTCCAAGCACCCAAGATTTCCTACTCCCTGATATGCCTGTCCTGTATAATCTTCTAGACCGTGAATTTATTGAGGTTTACTCCCATGATTAGATTTTGTTATATGACAGAGTTAGCCTACAATAGTGACATTTTCTAGGTGGACCTAATCTAATCATAGGAGATCTTTAAAAGCAGGCTTTCTCTAGCTGGTGGAAGAGAAGTGAGAGATCTGAAGCACTGGAAATATTTAATGCAGCATTTCTGGCTTGAAAATGAAGGGGGCCACACAGAGCCTCCAAGAGCTGTAGGAGTCCCCCGTTAACATCACGTACTTGAATTCAGCTGTGAGACCCTAGCCACACTGCACCAGATGCCTGGCATGTACAATCACAAGATAATAAACTGGGGTTGTTTTAATCCACCACGTTGGTAGTAATTGTTAGCAGTAATAGCAAACTAATACAGAAAGGAAGCTACTTTAATATTAATTTAAGTTTGAACTGATGGTATAAGATATTAAACAAGACAAAAGGGGCATCTTATTACAGAAGTGATGCAATTCACAATGAACATAAATTTGAATTTACTTCTTTCAGTTCATATTGGATCAAGCAGACAAAAAATAAGTAAAGCTAGAGGTTTATTGTTAGACCTCTGTGAACCTCAGTTTTCTCACCTACCATACGTAGGAGATAATTTCTGTCACAATACTGTGATTAGGTAATTAAGGTGACAGACATAAGGTATATAAGACAGTGGCTTGCATATAAAAGATGTGAAATAAATATTAAATATCCACCACTATTTCCCCCAACATACACATACCTAAACTCTTTAGCTGTGTTCATATTCCCTAGTTATGACCTCTATGCTATGATATGAATGTTGGTATCCCCCCAAAATTATCATGGTGGAATCTAATCCCCAGTGTGTTGGTATTAAGAGGTGAGCCATTGGGCAGTGACTAGGTCATGAGGGCAGAGCCCTTGTGAATAGGATTAGTGCCCTTATCAAAGAGACCCAAGGGAGGTTGTTTGTCCCCTTTGCCCTACTGAATCTACTGGTGCTTTGATCTTGAAGTTCCCAACATGATGGCTCAAGCCTATAATCCCAGCACTTTGAAGGTCAAGGTGGGTAGATCACAAGGTCAGGAGTTCGAGACCAACCTGGCCAA
>NW_016107396.1:6199312-6357437 GCF_001604975.1 Cebus imitator
AAAAAAAAAAAAAAAGTGTTTTGACTGGAGAGACTTAGGAAGTATGCTGAAAAGCACTAGGAAAATAGCAAGATCTCTTTGGAACACAGAAGTCCAGGATAGAACCACAGGGAAGGGGATGAGGCACTGCCGCGCTTGCCTCTGCCACACTGTCTCCCTCACCAGGACGGCTTGCAGGCAGGGTAATTTCTTCTTACAGGGAAAGTGTAAGTTGGATATCTCTAGCAGTTCCGATTGCTGACACCAATGCCAGCAATCCTTGCTACAGGAGAATCCCCCAGTCCTCACAGGCCCTAAATCCAATTTAAAGAGTAACCAAAATTTCACACAAGTGCACTGCCTCAGAGTAGGAGCCTACACTGAGCACCTAAGTTGTTAGGGTTGGATACCATCTTTAAACCAAACCCACTGCTAGAGTGTGTCCTGTCCTGGGAGGTTGTAGCAATTGACTCTCACCATTTCTGAGGCTTCATGATTATTCTGTCACATTCACCTGGGTGCCGATAGTACCACAACCCTGGCTGCCTGGATTCTAGACCATATGAACAACTCTGGTGTTCAGGTCCGTGCAGCACATCACCCATAAAGGAACAGGTGCAACTGTACAGTGGAAAAACCACCATGCAGCTAGCTCGATGCCTGCCCACATGCACTCATGTTGTACACCTGGCTGGATGGCAAGTTCATGTACACCTACGCCTAACCTGACTGCCAATTCTGTAGGAGCTGCTTCCCTGCAGGCTATTTCAGGTCCACCCAGCTCTACCACACTCACAATGAACCCATTCTTGGCCTGACAGCTGGGATGGTGGTAGAGCCATCCCTGTACACAGACTGCTGTAAGACTTCCAGGTTCCACTATACCAGCACAAACCTGCACTTAACCCAACAGCTAGTTTAGCGGCAGTGCTGCCACTACAGACAGCCAGCCACAGGACTTCCCACCTTGCTGAACCCACACCAACAGGTATGTAAAAAATGCACAATATCACTATTTATCAGGGAAATGCAAATCAAAATGACAATGAGATATCATCTCACCCCAGTTAGAATGGCTATCATCAAAAAGGCAAAACATAACAAATGCTGGTGAGGATGTAGAAAAAAAGGGTACTCTTAAGAATGTAAATTAATATAGATATTATAGAAAACCATACAGAATTTTCTCAAAAAACTTAAAATAGAACTATTATATTACCCAGTAATCCCAATACTGGGTATTTATCAACAAGAAAGGAAATCAATGTATCAAAGTGATACCTTCACCTTCATGTTTACGGTAGCACTATTCACAATAGCCAAGATGCAGAGTCAATCAACAGATGGATGGTTAAAGAAAATATATAATATTTTTGGCAGAAAAAAATATATTATCATATATTATGAAAATACATAAATATATATTTTTAAATATATTTACATATAGAGTATTTTACGTTATATAATAAAATGTTATATATTATATTTATATATTTATGTATTACATATTTTTACATAAATATTTATATATTTCTATATTATATAAAATTTTATATATTTTATATTTATACATTATACAATATATAATATATTATATATTATATATGTAAATATATTATATATCATATAACATAAATTATATCTGTAAATATATATAATATTTTTATATACTATTCCATATATATGTGGAATTGTATTCAGCCATAAAAAAAGAATAAAATCCTATCAAAACAACACAGATGAGACTGGAGGACAATCCTTGCTGAAACATGGATAAGACTGGAGTACATTATGCTAAGTGAAATAAGTCAGGCACAGAAAGATAAATATGCATATTCTCACCAATATGTGAGACCCCAAAAAAATTGAGATTACAGAAGTAGAGAGTAGAATAGAGGCTATTAGAGGCTGGGAAGGATAGTGGGGAGAGGAAAATAGGGGAAGGTTTGTTGACTGATGCAAAACTACTGCTAGATAGGAGAATTAAGTTCTAGTGTTCATTTTGGTGTCCTGTGGCACTCTAGGGTGACTATGGCTAATAACAATTTAGTGTACATATATTTTAAATCTAGAAGAGAGAATTCTGAATGTTCACAATACAAACAAATGATAAAATTTCAAGGTGACAGATATGATAACTACCTTGATTGGTCATTAAACAATCTATGCATGTATTGAAATGTCACTCTGAATCCCATAAATATGTACAATTATTACATGTCAATTAAATATTTTCAAAAATTAAAAATAGAAATACCATATGATCCAGCAATCCCAAGACGAGGTATATATCCAAAGGAAATGAAATTAGTATACTGAGAGATACCCGCACTCCATGTTTATTGAAGCATTATTCACTGGCCAAGATATGGAACCAACTTAAATATCCAACAATTCTTCAGTGAAAGAAGAAAAACCAACAACACATTTTATAAATAAAGTAAAGAAAGATATTGGAAACTGAAGGCTATTTTTTTTGCTAAGGGCAAAAGAAATATTCAACAGAGATATAAATAACCAAGGAATTTAAATCTAATAATATTTATTAAGTAGCAAGTATGTGTAAGTATTTTGATAAGGCTGGGAATGTAGCAACACAAGGTATATTCCCTACATTCCTGATGCCTGCTGATGAATGTAGAAAATAAGTAAGGAAGCAGATCAGGGCTGTTATTGCAACTGTGGAGTGCTCCAGAAGTACACAGGAAGAGTATTTCATCTAGGCATAGAGTTTCAGGAAAGGCTTCCGAAAGAAAATGTTGTAGAAAGTGAGATGTCAAAGGTTACCTCAGCAAATAGCAGAAAAGAATTTGAAGAAAAGGTTAAGACTACTTGAGCAATTTCTTGAATGTTCATTCTGTGCAACAGTCATCAGTTGAATAGGTAGACAATTTCATGTCCTAGTCCATGAAGTTAAGTAACAGCAAACTTACTAAGAGGCAACTCATATCTACATCACATTACTGCAGAGAAGTATTACCTTGCTGCTACTCAAAATTGTCTCTGTCACAGTGAAACGTTCTGGAAAATAAATTTTTCAAACAGAGAAGACAATTGGTTGGAAAGATGGAAGAACACAGAGAGATATGTCAGAAACTGAGTTCTTCCTCCTCTGTTACAAATCATTAATATTTTGTCCATTAAGACAAAATATTTCACTATAAGAACTAGCAATAACTAAAAAGTTATATTGAAAAAAACCAAACTGCATGAAAATGGCCAAAAAACAAAACCAAGGATTGCATTGTCAAGATGTTTACAAAAAGGATTGATATTTGTAAAGTAAAAATTTATGAAATTAAAGAATTAGCAATATTTTAAAATGCTTAAAAGTTTGCAAGAAATCTCTTAATCTAAGTCCAACAGAGGTGCTATTGGAATATTTTAAGAAGCAAAATCTGAGTAAACCCCAAAACAAGGTATTTGGCATAGGAAGTCCTTCCACATGAAGGCATGAGCAACAGATAGGACCAGGCCTGGTCTCTGCCCCCACAAGAGGGGGAATCAACATTAGGCTTTGTGCAAAAGCTGTACAAAGGTTTTCATGGGGATTCATTAAACAGAAGAGGGAGAAATACATGAAACAACAAACATTGATTAAAAATAAAAAAGCTCTTTAAAGACATGGAAAATGCCCTAGACATATGAAAAAGCATTGACAAAAAGAAAAGCAGAGTTTAAAAACATTTGGTAATCCAAGAGTTAATTCAGCATATAAAGGGAAAAATTTTAGTATTGAGTTTAGAAAAAGACATAAACAGAATATTTCTGAAAATATTCCTACTTCTTTGATAATTAGAGAGATATTGCCAATAAAGAACATATACAATATGAACTAAACACATTTTACAAATAAAATAGCTTAATCAATAGGGTAATAAGTGTGAAAACATTTTGCAATGTACAAAGCACAACGTAGATGCGGAACACTGTCATTAGAATCCATGCTATTTGCTTCACAGATATTTATAATCTATAAGAAAAACTTTAGGATAATATGTGGTAGAAAAAATTTAAAAGGAGAAAAAAAGACACAAACCTCAAGTAGCACAATTAACAATTCCAAGATTACAGTCAAACAACACAGCACATCTGCCATCACTTGGAAAGTCCAGCTTTGTCAGATTAGCAGTTGTAAGATACTGCTTCTGGGGATAAGACACTTGTTTACTAAAATAAAACTTCCTTTAAAGAAGTTTTTTATGTAGCATAAAATTGTCTTCAAATTAAAGTTAGCCAACAGATGCTTTGTAAGCTAAAGCAGAGTCATGGCACCTTTGACTTTCTTCCATTCCACTTTTCCTAGCCTCTCCTCTCTCAGAAAACTTTCGTCTTATTCAAGAACAGAAAAGGTGGGGGCAGGCGAGATCATACCAGTTGGTTCATTCAGATGTTTTACTAAGCTGCTAATTGTGCTAAGCACTGGCCTAAGTACTAGGGAAAAAGCAGTGAAAAAGAAAGGCAATGTCCCTGCTCTCATGGGTCATATATTTTATATATGTAACAATAAATGTAGATGGAATGATACATAGGTAAGTAGGTAGGCAGGCAAGTAGATGTAATGAAAAAATATTACAGGTAAATGCTATGCAAAGAATTAAAAAGAATTAAAGTGAACAGATGACTATGTTAAACAGGGTCGTCAACCTCTGAAGAAGGAACAAGTTTAAGTGTAAGAAGGAGCCAGTGATGTAAAAATTAGGAAGAAACCAATTCAGGTAGAAAGAAAAGAGCTAGTACAAAGGCGCCAAGGTAGGAATAATGAGTCACTTTTGAGAAGTAAACAAATGGCACTGAAGTGTTCGTGGAAGATTAGTGGATGAGAGGGAAGACGGTATACTCCTAGGCTTGTGGTTGAGGAAAAATCACGTAGGACTTTATAAGCCGGGGAAAGGAGCTTAGGTTTCATTCTAAAAGTGAGAGCAAGCATTGCCAGGTTCTAAAGGAGCGAGTGATAGGATCTGATTTAAATCTGAATTTGAATGCTGCACATTCATAAGTAACTATCTTTGCCAGAGACTGTATCCTACATTTTTTCAGTTATTCCTACTAGTAATTCTGAGAGGTAAATATTATTATCCCCATTTAACAAGTGAGGCTTAGGGAACTTTACTTACCCAGATTCACAGGTAATAACAGAGTCAAGATTCTAAGTTCTGTCTAGACCCAGAGTCCCGCTCCTTTCTGCTGTTAGTCCTTGTCTCCTTTCAGAAGAATGCCTGCAGTTTCTATCAAATGCTCCTATATAGTTTGCGTTCAAATGATGCCAAAGCATTCAGTCAAATAAAAAAGGAAAAAAAATGATGCTTTGTGCTTAAATGTGAATGTTTTAAAGACAAAATCATATCAGCTCAGTAAACTACATTATCAAACTGTATTTTAATTACTAACTTTTTTAGTCAACATTCAAAAAGATTTCAGCCAAATCAATTAACCACTGCCTTGGCAGTGGGTAGAAGAAATGATGCCCTGGGTACTTTCCCTTCTCCTAACCATAAAATCAGTGTCGCATAAAAACCTCACCTTTCCTTGCAAATTGTTACCACTTTCTTATTTCCCTCATGACTTCCAAAGCTATAAAACTAGAGAAGCAGCTTTGGCTCTGACCTATTGGATTGCTCCGAGGGAACACAGTCATCATAACTGAAAGACACTCAGTAGCCCAGTGGAAACACTCACATGGAGAGAAAGTGAGACCCCTGCCAACAGCCACACTAGCTTTCGGCTCATGTGAGAAAGCCACCTTTGATAACGATCCTCCAGTCTCAGCTAAAACTTAAGATAACTTCGATCTCAGCAGAGTGATGATTACAATCTCATGAGACACCACAGAGCTAGAACTTCCCAGCCAAGCTACTCCCAAATTCCTGACCCAGAAAAACCATAAAAGATACTAAATGTTCATTTCTTTTAGCCTCTAAGTTTTGTGCTGACTTGTTACCCAGTATTAGATAACTAATACAGAGGCCTCAAGATTCCTTTATATAGAGTAATATTATATTCTACGTTCTATCCCAATATTATAAGGCATGGGCTAATAGTATATCATTTTGAAATATTACCTAATTATTTTCCTTCGTTTTTTAACATCCCTTCCCCAAAAACTCTTCCACAATTAAAATTAGTCCAGGATCCCAAGACACATTGCATTAGGAAAGGGAAAGTCAGATATTGTCCAGAATTTAAAATCGTTGCTGACATTTCATGGCGGGGTTTCAGGACAGATTTAACTTAAGTCCATAAAAGCCAATAATATGAATGCAAGAGCATTTGATTTGTAAGAGGTAAAACTTTTTACTAGAGAAATTGGTTATTTTTTTTCTGGAAGTCTCAAAATTGGAATTTACTTATCAAATACCAAGCCAGATGACTACGGATTAGAGCTTTACTATAAATGACATGAGGATGTGGCATAACAATATTTCCTGCCAGATGAGCTCTGAGAAGGAGGTGAAAAAGGCAGAGATGGAGAATAAGATACAAATTAAGTCATGTTATCAGTTATCATTTAAAGTGCTAAAGAGAGCCTGTGATATTTGCCTTCAATTCTAGCTATAGCAATTCTCATTAAAAAAAGGTATACATGGTGAAACCCTGTCTCTACTAAAAATACAAAAAATCAGCTGGGCATGGTGGCGCATGCCTGTAATCCCAGCTACTCAGGAGGCTGAGGCAGGAGAATTGCCTAAACCCAGGAGGCGGAGGTTGCGGTGAGCTGAGATCGCGCCATTGCACTCCAGCCTGGGTAATAAGAGCCAAACTCCGCCTCAAAAAAAAAAAAAAGTTATAGATGTTATTGATGAAAGAAAAGTATCTATTCTTATTACTTTTATTTTTCATAAAATCAGTCTATCAGACAAATAATTTAGAAAAAAATATATAGACATACTAGTGTCTATTGGGGAAGTAATCACAACACCTACAGAAAAGTATTAAGGTTATATACAAAGAAGAAAAAAATCCTTTAATTTCTATCACTAGATATAGCATAGTTGTGATAACTAGCTCTCAAGAAATATTTTTTATTTTTAAAAAATAATTGATTATGATCATATAAACATGGTCCCAAACTGAGGGCATTCTGCCATCTGTCTATCTCACAGTTGCTAGGGAACTAGGAGGCAAATGCAAAAGGCATTTAGAAAGGTGTTTATTTGTTTTTTGTTTGTTTGTTTGTTTAATGTCTTTTGAATTTCAAATCCATAGAAATCAAGAGGAGATTTTACAAGTTCCTAGATCCACAGGCTATGTAAGATTGATTGCTTTAGGTAGTTAAAAATAAGATGATGCACTAATGGCATTTAACAGTGTCATACTTGCAAGTTCAAACAGTGGTTCTTAATAATTTAATAAATGCCAGCATAACACCAAAGAAAAGGAGAAATAAAAGAAAGCAATGAGGGAGGAAAAAAAAATCTCTCACCTGGTGAGTTTCACACATTATGAAAAAAGAAAGAAGTGATGAACTTACGTTGTTAACTATGTTGGAGCCAACCGAATTTATAGATTCTATGATCTGCAGAATTCATGACATAGAACAGAAGCCCCCTCATGAGACTCACAATGCAGGATCCACATTTTATTCTATTTATAATCTCTAGCACATGACACAGTGCTTGGCACACAGTAAGTGTTCAATAAATCATTGCTAAATTCATGTTAATCTTTATAAAATCTGGAGTGGAAGGGGGTTAAAAACTGATAACATGTATAACTTTCTTGTATAACTGTCTACTAGTTCTCCTTAGAAATGTACAATGTTGGCCGTGCATGGTGGCTCACGCCTGTAATCCCAGTACTTTGGGAGGCCAAGGCGGGCAGATCACCTGAGGTCAGGAGTTCAAGATCGGGCTGGCCAACACAGTGAAACCCGTCTCTGCTAAAATAAAAAAATTAGCTGGGCATGGTGGTGTGCACCTATAATCCTAGCTGCTGAGGAGGCTGAAGCAAAAGAATTGCTTGAACCTGGGAGGCACAGGTTGCAGTGAGCCGAGTTCCTGCCACCAGCCTGGGTGACAGAGTGAGACTTTGTGTCTCCAAAAAAAAAAAAAGAAAGAAAGAAAGAAACATACAATGTTGACTCAGCATTTTTCTATACCACTAGCACTTAACCATGCCCACCTGAGAGGTCACGAAGGTCATTTCCTTAACCAAGCATTCCTTTAGCACAACGGGCAAAGGGCAGCAGCACCTGGAAGAACCCTGCAGTAGCCGTTCTCTCTGTACTAAGGATGATGCTGAGGGATACTACAGTGGAGTTGGCTTCCCTCATGTCAGTAGTTATTACCGACATCTTATCGTTATGATAAGATTCCTATATAAAAGAGGCCAAGATGGTGCTTTGTCAGAGACAAAGTGTAAAAGATAACCATAATCAACTCTAGTGTTAGAATGTAATAAGAGTGTCTGACCTGAGAAATATGTGGTGGTGACAAGCTAATCACTGGGTCTGTAGAAGTGAAATAGATGACCAGTCTATGAAGTTGCTGCTAGACACATATAAATGGAAAAATTCTAAGTCTGCTAGGAAGAAAACTTACTTCAATCGTCCAAGTGGAGATTCAAGGCACTTCCTCATTCCCTGAGGCAGTTCAGAGGCCTGTAGTCTCCTAACTAGGGGATAGCCTAGTCTATCTGAAGAAAAATCCTACAATGTGACCACTAGTTTACAGTCATATGCCACATGATGACATTTCACTCAAAAACACATTGCATATATGATGATGGTCATTTAAGATTACAATGGAGCTGAAAAATTCCTATCACCTAGTGACTAGTGACATCACCTAGTGACACAACCACACAACATGTTACTCACACGTTTGTGGTGATGCCAATGTAAACAAACCACTGCACTGCTAGTCTTATAAAATTCTAGAAAACACAATTAAGTATAATACACAATCCTTGATAATGATAATAAATGACTATGTCACTGGTTTATGCATTTACTATACTATACTTTTTATCATTATTTTAGATTGTACTCCTGCTTATTTAAAGTTAAAAAAAAAATGATTAACTGTAAAACAGCCTCAGGGAAATCCTTTGGAAGATGTTCCAGAAGAAGGCATTGTTGGTCATAGGAGATGACAGTGCCATGAGTGTTATTGCCCCTGAAGAACTTCCTGTGGGACAAGACAAGTAAAAGCGGTGATATTGATGATCCTGACACTATGGAGACCTAGGCTAATGTGTGTGTTTGTGTCTTAGTTTTTCACAAAACAGTTTAAGAAGTAAAAAAAAAAAAACAAAATGTTAAAAAAAGTTCTTATATAATAAAGACATAAAAAAGAACATTTTTTATAGCTATCTAATGTACTTGTGTTTTAAGCTAAGTGTAACTACAAGTGAGTTTAAACAGTTTATAAAGTAAATCCAAGTTAATTTGCTCTTGAAGAAAAAATATTTTTATATATTTAAGTTTAAATATGTTTAGATACACAAATACTATTGTGTTACAATTGCCTGCAGTATTCACCACTGTTTTAGGCTGTACAGGTTTGTAGCCTGGGACCCATACTATGCTCCTAGGCTAGATGTATAGGCTATACCATCTAGCGTAGGAGGATAGTGGTCTATACCATCTAAGTTTGTATAAGTACACCCTATGGTGTGCGCACACTGACAAAATCACCTAACACCGCATTTGTCAGAACATACCCTCATTGTTAAGCGATTCATGAGTGTATATGCCATGAGTTTTCCACAAAGCCTTTTCTGGAGCTACCAGTGGTCGTGAATCAGGATAGCTTTGCAAAACCTTCAGGGCAAAAAAATTTAAAAGTTCTTTACTAATGAGATTATACATGTGTTTTGTTGAGCAATTTGCTGCTGTTCAGTAATAATCCCATTCTTTTATTAACCATGGGCAATCTGAACAGTTCTGCAGTATATTTTTAATTTCTGGGTTTTTTTTTTAGTATTTTATTCCAATGTAATGTTTTGCTCATCATTAAGATAGGCTTTGTTAGTGATGAACTAGAAATTCATATTTGGTCTTGTCTTGCGTATTTTTCAAGATGTTCTTAGTAATATTTGATTTTGTCATCACATTGTAACTTTTCTTAGCATTTTCTGTATTGCCATAATAAATGCATATATAAATAGAAAAGGTTTTATCTTATAAATTGCAGAAAATGCAACTTTAATATTGGAATTCAGAAACTCTGTAACCTTTTTATTTCTCTCCACTGAAAAAAATTTCATTTTTATAAGATATCTGATGGTACAAATCTTCTGAAAAACCCAACTATCATATTATAAATACTACACAGAAAAAATGTACCACATAGTATGACAAATAAGTCAGGAAGTATACTACATATAACCAAGATTATGTATAAATATAGCATTTATATACATTTTATTCTTTATTTTTGTATAAATTTAAGGGCTACAAATGCAGCTTTCTTTCATAGACAGACATTGCATAGTGGTGATATTTGAGCTTTTGTTGTAAGAATCACACAAAGAATGTACTTTTTTTTTTTTTTGGCAGAGTCCCACTCTGTCATCTATGCTAGAGTGCAGTGATGTGATCATGGCTCACTGCAGCCTCAGTCTCCTGGTCTCAGGCAATCCTCCCACTTCAGCCTCCTGAGTAGCTAGAACTACAAGGAATGCCACCATGCCTGGTTAATTTTTTTTTTTAGAGATGTAGTCTCACTATGTTGCCCGAGCTGGTCTCAAACTCCTCGGTTCAAGTTCAAGCAATCCTCCCAACCTGGCCTCCCAAAGTGCTGGAATTATAGGCATGAGCCACTGCTCCTGGTCCTAAATAATGTACACGTATATATATATATATATGTATGTATATATATACACACACACATATATATATATGTGTGTGTGTATATATATATATTTTAGATTATAACTTCTTTTTTTATTAAGCCCAAAGACATTGTAACTGTATTATTTTCCTAAAGATATTTAATCATATATCTAAGCTTACCCCATACATTCTCATTCAGAATTATTGGCAGCATTGATTAACACAGACATAAACTGCAAAAGCACTCCTTGGGTTCTTGGAACATTGGAGGAATTCAATGAAAGTTAGTTTCTTCCCTGTCTCCTCCTTAGAAGTTGGTATTACAATACTTTCATTAGTCTGAAAAAGTTCAATAGGTAAAACCATACTAAAATCCTAAAGAGAGTCTTCTTGAAACTGTCTTAAGTCATTTTTGCATCACTATAATGGTCCCTTTCCTAAAATTATTTTTTCTACCTGCTTGCAGATGCCTGAAATTCCACTATTCAATATTTGCTTTTTTCACTTCCTCTCTTCTGTAAAGAGGCAAACTGTCTTAGGCAACTGATTAAGCATCAAATTTCACAGCCACAAATTTGCTGATACTCCTCTCACTGAGAAATGGTCTCTGTCCCTTCTTAAGTTATAATAAACACTTTTACTGCTTTGACCAACAGAATATGTTGGATGTGATGATATGTAAGTCCCAAGACTAGATAACAAAGACCCTGCAACATGCACCTTGTACTCAGGGAACACTCACACTTAGAGTGTGAGTTGCTATGTAAGAAGTGCAGCCATTCTGAGGCCACCATGCTGGAGAGGCCATATGTAGGCACTCTTGTTGTCAATCCCAGGTTAACCTGATCCTCTGTCATCCCAAGTCACATACCAGACATGTGAGGTAAGACATCATCTTCAGGAGGACCCTCCAAGTCCCAACTGTCCCAACGTTGCCATTAGAGTCATCTAGCTATTTGAGTCATCTCAGCTGAAGCCCCAAAAATATGGAGACGAGAAGAGCTATCCCTTCTGTACCTTACTGAATTCTTGATGCTCAGAATCTGTGAGCACATTAAAATCGTTCTTTTTCTACTCTGTGTTGTGGTAGTTTGCCACCCAGCAACCAACAGCCAGAAGAAGCATTATTAGGCATCTCCATCTCATGCATGCATGCAATGTTTATTGAAAGCCTAATGAGGCCAGAGGTTGTACTAGCTTTATTTAGTTTGGATGAATTTCTCCAAATCTTTCTCAAGATCAGGTTTTGCTAGAAGCTGGATTGCAGCAGCACTGAGCAAGATACTAAGCACATTAGGATGCCCGATGTGAATAAGTTGAGGGACAGTACAGAGGATAAAGAAAAAATTAGAACAACAGAGGATGGAGGGCAAAATAAAATGAGTTCTCATTATTTCCCTGGACCCTATCTGGCTTCACAAATGGGTAACTGACTGCATGATCTCATTTATATGGGGAATCTGAAAGATGAACTCATAGAAGCGGAGTAGAATGGAGGTTACCAGGGGCTGTGGAGAGAGGGTGGATTAGAGAGATGTTGGTCAAAGGATACAAAATCTCAGTTAGCGGGCATAAGTTTAGAAGATATGCTGTACACCATGGTGATCACAGTTGGTAACAATATATTGTATACTTCAAAAATGTTAAAAGTGTAGATTCTAAATGCTTTTATCACACAAAAATGATAAGTATATGAGGTAATGGGTATGTTAATTAGCTTTAGTCATTCTACATTGTGTGTGTGTGTGTATATATATATATACACACACACACACATATATATATCAAAATATCATGTTTTGCACCATAATTACATATAATCATATGTCAGTTTTTAAAAATTGAAAAATTAAAAAATAGAACAAAAACAAATTGGGATCTGGCCCAAAACAATAACTGAATTGAAATGAGTGAGGTGTCTTGAATTCACCAAAGGAAATATCCTAGTTACTAAAGACAATCAAGTGTCATTCAGTAATTTCTGGATGATAAAGATAGATGGTTTATCAATTTAGCATATTTGTCATAAAGGCTAAGGACCAGAGTTTGTTTAATATGACATAACTTTGTGAAATGAAAAAATAGCCCACTGATACATCACTGCATTTTTATAAATATGTATGGATAGTAGGATATAGTCAAAGATGCCTCAAATATTTACCATTTAGAAACATAATTGTGTCTTAAAAGCTTCAGAAGCCTCTATAGGGAGTGTCTACAAAAGGCATTTCTGAAAAGGTGGGCTGAGGGGAGGGAGATAGGAAGAGCCTTAAAATTGTAAAATAAGCCTCCAAGAAAATGTTTTAGATGCTTGCCTCATCCAAAAGAGAAAGAATAACAAATATACAGATGTTATCTTTTCTTGGAAAACCTTTAGATGACCATTCAGTGCTCTTTGTATATCATGATCCTTTCATTTATAAGATATGGTACACTCTCTTTTACAAGCTAAGTGATCGTTAAGTAATCATGATCTTTAAATATCAGCTATTTAGCTTCCACACACTCTCCTTGCTTATTAAAACTTCTTAAAATTAGCTTATATTCATACCTGCTGCCCCCACTCCTTTTCACTTCTCATTGAGGAGAGAGTTCTCCTGCCACTCTATTCTGTCCCTATACTCTACAAAAATTGCACTCATTAGGCATCCTCCAAATTACCAAATCCAATGAAATCTTGGTTCTTATGTGATTTAGCCTAGCTTCACTCCAGCATTGAACTCGGTTGCCTGTTCATCTTCTTATTCTATAATAGCGTATATATATATCATTTTATTTAAAAACAAAATAACTCATTGCAAAAATAGTAATAATAATTGAAAACTGTTCAACAAAGAGTGTGACAAAGTCCTTTGCTCACTATCCTTCCCTTCTACTTGTCAGGGAAACCAATATTCATAGTCAATGCTCATTATACCTGACATTTTTCTGTGTATATTGTACATAATTTAACATTTCTAAACTGAGCAAATATAAGATTAAAAGTTAACTATCCTTTGCTCTCAATCATACTCCCCATTTTTGATAACCAGTTGTAAACATTTCTGTTTCTTTTGGTGGTTATATCCATCATGTTTACTTTCATTCATTTATTTATCAGCTAAAACTAGCTCTCACTACTATCTCTATTGTGAAGAATGAAGAACTTTGCTGACTTCATTTGCTTTTTCACCTCCCTACCCCCACATTTTCACACCCACAGGTTCCAACAGGCATATTTTTATTTATTAAGTGTTTTTCTTTACTCATCTCTGTCTTCAAACAAAATGTAACCTCTACTTCTTGACTCATCCATTGTATGCGTTATTTCACATTTTATTATGCACAATTTTATATAACTTATCTTCTTATAACTAAAAGTAACTCTGCTTTGTCTGTAAGTTAACACAAACAAAAAACAAGAAAATATCCAAAACGCAGTTTTTACAATATTATAGTTATTTAAATGTAGTTCCCTGCAGAATCAAGTAGTGTGACTGGACACAGAGGAGGGGTGGTTTCCTTGTCATTAACTTGCTGTTGGAAAGAGCATATAACTAACGAATAGGGGTTGGGAGCAGTATAATCTTTTTATTTGTTGCCCTAATGCTATGCTTTCACCTTGTCATTAAGGTTACTTAGCTTCTTAATCATATGTTTTGTGATAGGAAATTATTTTTCTCCTAGACAAAATTCTTCCTCGAGCCCTTATACTCCTGTTCATTTGCATTCTAGATCACCTGCATAACTGATATTTTGGCATTACTTTTTCTTTTTAAAAATTTTTTGGTGCTTATGTTAAAATTGATTTATACTTGGTCCATTAAAAATAATGATTTGTCAGATCACCTTCTCTATAATTTTAAAATTGAAAACCAGCATTTAAAATATCCTTCCCTTAGATAAATTATAGAATACGTCTTAATTTCAAGAGCATCCCAGGGGACAATAATCTTACAACTAGTGTTTAAATAGATTTCTTTCCATGTCAAAATTGCAGTGAAACGTAATCTCAAATAATAAGCAATAGTAAGTAGTGGCTGTTTTAGGAATAATATTTTGTGAAGAATGACATTTTACTTACTGCTACTGTTTATAATAATAAGGTTTTCAGTTCATTCAACAAATATTTATCAAGTACTCAGTATGTTTTGGCAGTGTTCCATGTTCAGGAGATATAGCGGTGAACAGAGCTCCTCTTAAAAGGTTTATATCAGTTGTTGAGGCAGAGGCAAAAGACAAGAAACACAAACTGTTAAATATATAATAAGTCAATTGCTGATTGATGTTAGGAAGGTGAGCTAGGGAGTGCTAAGGAATGGAGAATGGGGGAGGGATTTTAGATAGAAGGGCGTGGAACTCACTGGAAAGGTGACTTTGTTTTTCTTTTCTTGTTACCTTTTACAATTTCTTCCCTCCATTTTATTTTTTTAATTATCTTTATTTCATAATAATCATGCAGTTATAGAAAAGGTGGAGATACAATACAAAGCATTTTTTCCTGAACCATTTGAGAGAAAGTTGCTGACTTCTTGTTTCATCATTTCTGATTATTTAGTGTATATTTCCTACAAAACAGAGATATTCTGCTACATAATCATGATACACAATAGAGTAAGTACTCTGTTTCGTTAATCTCATTTTTTTCCCTCTTTCTTGAGTTTCTTTGTTCTTTTTGTTGGATAAATTCCATAAGCAAGTGTTTCAGAGGATGATCTATCAGTAGTAACATTTTCTATGTCTTATATATCCGAAAATGCCCTTATTTTACCTAAACTCTTGCATGATAGTTTGGCTGGGCATTTACTTATAGGTTCTAAATAATATTTTTCTCAGATCCCAGTTTTCAAGCATACAATATATCGTATAAGGAATTGGATTCCCACTTATTGGAGGCAATAAGGAGCCTCTGTGTAGGTGTGGTCTTTCTACTTCAATTGTATGCTCTTCATCCTGTGTTTTTTCCCAAGCTGAAGATGCATGTGGCTAAAAAAGAAGTTTTCTTTCATTATTTCTCCAGTAATTTCTTTAGGATATTTTGTTCTTTCTTAAACTCCTTTTGAAAGATCCTAGCTTTCCCAGATGGATCTTCTAAGACTTTAAACTTTACTTCTATATGTTCCTAGTTTTATTTTACCCCAACTTCTAAGAGATTTCATCAGGTTTTATCTCAGAACAAATTTTTCATTTTTCTTATTTTCAGACATCATATTCCTAAATTTCTAGTGAGTCTTTATAGTTCTATGTTGCTTCTTTTTTATAATGACTATTACATGTAGAATTATATAGAGAGATAAAATAGATATTATAATTATGTTCTGTGTCCTAAACTATCTGTTTATTTTGGAGTCAACTCATTTATTCATACTGGCACTGTGTGTGTGTGTGTCTGTGTGTGTGTGTGTGTGTGTGTGTGTGTGTGTGTAGATTATTTCTCCTCTGCTATGATATTTGCCAATTTAAAATCATGAACTGAGGGCTAGCTTAGTTGACACACTTTGCTAGTATGGGCTCTCTCTGCCAGCATGCACTCCTGTTCCCCAAAAGCCTTCTTCAATAGGAGAGATGGACTGTAATCTCTAAACCCACAAGTTTTTTTTAAAACCATGTGAGCAGAAATCAAGGAGCAAGCTAACCCCAAACAGCCCTGGGTTTTACTCAGGGAATCCCAAACCAATTTCTTTGGCAAGCAGTGCCAGAAGAGGTACAGCTATTTGGAGAACAACCATAGACCTAGATCTCTGGCCACTGCTTTCTTGAAAAGCTGGAAGTCTTATCTCCAGGCTGGGAGAACTTCAGAGGCATCAGCCTCAGGCAGCATGGCTTCTACCTTCACCACAGCCCTCTATGAGTGCAAATTCTAGGCTGCGCTCCTGCTTCTCCATTTCTTAATATGTAACATATTTTCTATCTTCCAGAAACTCATCAAGATTAATAGTTTGCATGTGTCTCTGCCTGATTTGAGAACTGCTATAAATTTATTGCCTTTGGTACTTTTAAATTTTATTTTCATAGGATTTACGGAAGGAAAATAGATATATGTATGCTCAATCTGTCACTTTGAACCAGAAGCCTTACTGCATCAACCTCAAAGTTCTCTCCCCTAGCCCTGCTCTCTGCTGCTTCTCTGATATTGATTTGGCCCATTAGTGCTAGCTTTTCTCTTATCTTTCCCTAAATGTTGATATTTCATCCTTTAATATTTCCTCTTTTCCTTCACTTTATTCTCTGTGGAGGTTTTTCAGCCACTTCCACGAATGCAACTATCACTTCATGCAGGTGAACCCATTCCACGTGATCAGCTCTTGTCTCCCTCTGGGCTCCAGTTTCTGAGCTACTGTTATTAGCTACTATTAACAGATTTTCTCACTATTATTCACACTATGTTTTATTTTTTCATCCAATGTCATAAAATGGTAGATCCTCAGTAATATTTTACTTAATTAACTAACTAGTGAGAACTGAAAGGATTTAGAACCACTTTTAAGGTGATCTACAACACCATGTTATTTCCCAATTATTTTTCACAAATGCATCAGTAATTAGTGAAGTATTTTTTCACCTGGGTGTGTGCTCAACCATGAGGCTGCTCTTTACCATAATTTTTTTAGGAGCAGGGTCTCAGCCAATCATCCACTGTAGCCTCGACCTCCTGGGCTCAAGTTGGGACTACAGGTGTACATTACTACACCTGGCTAATTTTTTTTTTTAAGAGATGGGATTTCACCATGTTGCCCAAGCTGGTCTCAAACTCCTGGGTCAAGCAATCTGCCCAAATCTGGGCTTGGCGTCCCAAAGTGTTAGGATTATACGCATGAGCCACAGTGCCCAGCCCATAATTTTTAAATCACTGATTTTTAAATTTAATTTCGTTTCTTTTTTATAATAGAGATGGGATCTCACTATGTTGCCTAGACTGGTCTTGAACTCCTGGTCTCAAGTGATCCTCCCACCTTGGTCTCCCAAAGAGCTAGAATTATAGGCATGAGCCACTGCACCCAGTCTATAACTGATTTTTCACTAATACAATGTATTCAAACTTCACTAGCCATCCCCTCAATAAGTGGAAACTAAAAAACTAGAGAGGAACAAAGATCCATACCAGTTTCCAGTTATAATACAGCACTGTTATTCCATTTCTAATTTTACTATTATCAAACTTCTGTTATATCAAGTTTTTAAAGCTGAAATACTCACAGCAGAAGTTTTCACTTACCTAATTGGCTACCAATGCAAGTGCAGATTCAATCCATCTGTCCCTAAGTGGATATGTGTATCTCTGCCAGTCTGACCTTTGTTTTGACTTTAAATTACCCTTTTAAAGGCTGATTTCCCTTGGAAGCAAAGCTTATAACAGTTGCCCTTTAAGTCTGAGCATGTCAATCATAACTTTTGATACTGTTCATAGATTCTATGCAATCTTTCAGTATAAGGTAAACAGCTTCAAATTAGACAAGTTTCTCCCATCACCATGGATTCTGTATATGCATAAAAAGCAAACACAGTTCTTTGTCCACACAGCACAATCATATGGACATCCAATAAAGTGGTATACTAAACACAAAAATTGTTCTTCCAGCTCTAATCATTCATGGGTCCACCCAATTTGTCTCCACATTCAAGGGTTTCTAGAATAATTGCTCACATATTCTCCCAATGAAATCATAAAGCCTTTCTTAAATTTAAAAAAAAAAAAAAACTGTAGACAAATGGGGATTTTCTCAGATTTGGAATCATATGTCAACCTTTAAATATTTTAAATGGAAAACCCTTTATATGAATAATAACAATATGTGTTGAATATACATAGGATTCTAACCTCATTACATTAAGTATTTTATTTAATTTTTAAAATAACTTTGTGAGGAGTCATAGAAAGCTAAATGTCTTGGTCAAATTGTTCTGACCAGTCTCTAAATGGTAGAGTTGGGCTTAAACCCAGGAAATCTGATACCAGAACTCACATTTTTAACCACTAGTCAAGGATATCAAATAAACTTCACCTTGCATGTCACCTGTTATTGACTGATAGTTCCTGCATGGAGTAGAATGTTGAAAAAATTTGGTAACAAAACTCAGTCAGACAGGGTGTCAAAACTGAAAAATATCAGCCATGAACACATTAGAGTTGTGGATTATATTCTAAAATCTATCTGTCTAGAATCCATCTGTCCCTAAGTGGATATGTGTATCTCTGCCAGTCTGACCTTTGCTTTGGCTTAAATTACCCTTTCAAAGGCTGATTTCCCTTGGAAGCAAAGCTTATTATAGTTGCCCTTTAGGTCTGAGCATTTCAATCATAATAACTTTTGATACTGGACAAAGATTCTGAGCATTCTTACTGTAGGAAATCTTTGCTCTTCCAGGAAGAGTAAAAATGAAAGGTGGGCAGGTGAGGGAAGAGACTTACTGACCTGTGTTGCTACAAACAACTCTCAGAAAAATCACACACAATTTACTTTTAAAAAATCACAGAATATAGCAAACCCTGCTACCAATCTATCTTCCTCTATATTAAACTTATTTTAAAAATACTACTAATGATCTGAGTTTTAGTTTTGCTGTATGTTGCTTTATTTCTCCCATACACTGATGGGGATACTTTTTTTAATGAAGGAAGTAGTATGAGGAAGAAAGAGGAGAGAAGTAAGATGCTTTGAAACCATCACTTGGATGAATGAGTCAGCTGTGTTCAATTCTAAGAAAATTTTAGAAAATATATTCTAAAGGCTCAGATAGCAGAAACTCATGTAGAAAATGGAGACTAAAATGTATCAGAATCATATTTTTGTGATATTTACCTACGTTACTTTTTTTCTTCTGGCCCTCTAATTATTTCCTTTATTTGAGAAGACAATCTTCCCTGTGTTCTTTGATTTAGAGTTTGTTTAGGGAACGCTTTCCTGGTTTTTCTTTAAGGGACTATGTATCATCTATCTATCTATCTATCTATCTATCTATCTATCTATCTATCTATCTATAAGACCTGGTCTCACTCTGTCGCCCAACAGAAGTGCAGTGCCATGACCTTGGCTCACTGCAGCCTCAACCTCCCAGGCTCAGGTGATCCTACCACCTCAGCCTCCCAAGTAGCTGGGATAACAGGCATGTCCCACCATGCCTGGCTAATTTTTTGTAGACACAGGGTTTCGCCATGTTGCCCATGCTGCTCTCAAACTGCTGGGCTTAAGCAATCCTCCCACCTCAGCCTCCAAAAGTGTTAAGATTAAAGATATGAGCCACTGTGCCTGGCCAAAACACTTTTTGAATTTAAGATAATCTGACTGCTTCCCAGAGTAGATCAAAGTTTTTCAGCAGGGGAGATGGAGAAAAGCAGAAGGAAATTTTAAGGAGAGCAAACCCTCCCAGATCCTAGAGAGAGAGAGTCTTGCCCCTGTTTCCCAGAGGAGAGCTCAAAGGAGATACAAGAATCTAACCTATTTTTATAGGGCACTAAAACAAATAGTGCCTGGTTTCCAGGAAATGGCTCTAGGAAGCACAAACTACTGATGATTATTCTGAGAGGTGTTTATTGATATACAAATCAATAATCAGTCTCTCTCCCTCTCTCTCTCTCTCGCTCTCTCTCGCTCTCTCTGTGTCTCAAGGAGGCCAAGTACCTAGAAAGGTTTAAGAGGCCACAGATAGCCTCAGACAGATACCAATGTGTCAGCATGTCAGATGAAAGCAGAAAGATTTCCAGTTCCTGTGAGTGATGCAGAAGCCAGGAAGAGCCTTCACAGCCAAAGGAACTATGCTCAGGGAGCTAAGGACATCCCCGCAGCAGACTATGGACCTAGGACCAATTAGGAAAGTGGATATCCCATCTGATATCTCCAGAGAAATATGACACAGAGATCACATGAATCCCCTCCCCAATCAGTGTTGTGGCACCATACGTCCTCTCAAATCTTAGATACATTCCCTAAGGAAATATGAAGGAGAGGAAATCCCAAATGAATGGAAATAAATGTTCCTTCATATGGAAACAGAAAAAGAACTCAAATAGGTAGTAAGCTAAATTATATAAAAACTTAAACATTATACTCTTCACACCCAACTATCTGGATGGAAATTCATTCCTAGTACATCCGTTTTTAATAATCTAAGAAATGATTAGGAAGAAATAGTGTCAATAATAATCTATGACAAGATGATTTCTTCACAGAGGATCAATACAAGGTAGACACAAAGAGATAAAATCAAATCTGAATATTAATCAAGTAATCTAAGAAAACAGCTTATTAAATTACAGAGTATGAAATCATATTCATGGTGGAGGGGTGGAAGGCCATCATTCAAGCCCATTAACATTAAACCCAAGCAAGACAATGAAAGGCAGAAGGACCTGTAGTTTATTTAATCTTGCCTTTCCATTCTATGGCTATCTCCTATACCACATCAAATACTTACGGGCTAATGCAAACATTTTCTGAAACTGACTTTCCACATAAGAGAAAGTTTACTTCCTGAGTATAACAGTTAAATTCATTTAGAAGAATCCTAACCCAGGTCACAAGTGTCTACTTAAGGAATCAAAAGCAATAAACTATTGAATAAGGCTTGGCGACATGTGTAAATACACATTCTCTGGGTACAGACATATTTACATGGCAAAATTCACAAGTTCTGTCTACAGAGCCAAGGCAGAGAGAAGAGGGACTTAACTGTCAAACATATTTTGTGTTTTTTTAATTTTCAACTTTTAAGTTCAGGGGTACATGTGCAGGATGTGTATGTTTGTTGCATACGTAAATGTGTGCCATGGCAGTTTGCTGCACAGACAGTCCCATCCCCTAGGTATTAAGCCAGTTTCCATTAGCTATTCTTCATGATGCTCTCTCCCTCCCAATCCCCACCTTCCAGCAGGCCCCCATGTGTGTTGCTCCCCTCCATGGGTCCACGTATTCTCATCATTCAGCACCCACTTACAAGAGAGTAAATGTGGTATTTGGTTTTCTGTTCCTGCTTCAGTTTGCTAAGAAAAATGGTTTCCATATGCATCCATGTCCCTCCAAAGGACATGATTCTTTTTTATGACTGCATAGTATTCCATAATGTATATGTATCACATTTTCTTTATCCAGTCTATCATTGATGTGCATGTAGGTTGACTCCATGACTTTGCCATTGTAAATGGTGCTATAGTGAACATACATGGACCTTTGTAACAGAATGATTTATATTCCTTTGTGCATATACCCACTAATGGGATTGCTGAGTTGAATAACATTTCTGCCTCTAGGTCTTTGAGGATTTGATAAGCTGTTCCACAATGGTTGAACTAATTTATACTCCTACAAACAACCTAAACACATTCCTTTTTCTCCAACAACCTTGCCAGCATCTTTGGTTTTTTAATTTTTTAGTAACAGCCATTCTGACTCATATGAGATGGTATCATTGTGATTTTGATTTGCATTGTTCTAATGATCAGTGACGTTGAGGATTTTCATTTTTGTTGGTTGTATGTATGTCTTCTTTTGAGAAATATCTTTTCATGTCCTTTGCCCACTTTTTAATAGGATTGTTTTTTCTTTTAAATTTCAAACATATTTTCAAATAAATTCATGCAGAAGATTGCAAAGAGGCCAAAGAAGACAACCATCTTTGCCTATTTGGAAGGGATTATCTTAATGCACATATTACATAGAGTAAAATGTTTGCCTCAGAAAGATGCATTGCGTTTATCCATCAATGTATGCAGACTGCACACTGGCTTGAATGCAAGGCTTTGGGTCATTTAAAATTATTAGAGCTTTAATCACAATCTTGGGAGAAAGTACGAATAAAGAGATGTTGCCATTGTAAGTGCTACTAATACAACTGAAATATATACATATATATATATTAATTTTTAAATTAATTAAAGTTTTAAATGTTGATATTTTAGAGAAATGTATTATTAATATAAACATATCCCAGTATGCAGATAAATTGCCTGTTAACAGTTTGTGCAAAAATGAAAAGCAACAGTGTACAGATTATCCTCACAAATCAGGTATCTTCCTGATTATTTTCCTAAATCACCTGCATTTATCCCATGACCCCTTACCTCTGGGGCCTGTTCTCAGTCAAGACACAAACATCTTATTCAAGAAAATAAATTCTAATGCATTTTAACTGCTAATTGAACAATATATTTAAATTTTTAAATTACATTTATTGGGAGCTTCTGATTAGAAATTTTATTTATTTTAAACTTTAAATAAATACGAAAATAGTAAATAAAATTCCACCTTGCAGTGAGGAATTTTTTATACATTTTGTATTTATCTTTCCAGGTAGATAAAGATCAGACATTTCACACTCTGCTTTGAAATTTTTTCAAGTTGCATGAACTTTCAACTAGGGCCCCCCAGAGTTAATGCCTTTACCCAAAAGAGTGTCTCTAATGAGGCAAATCAGTAGATGAGAGAGTTAAAGACAAAGGTGCTTGTTTATTGCCCTCAAGTTATACAAACTGTCTCCTCAACAGAGATGTAGGTTTGACTATGTATGGAAGAAGAGGTTCCCAGGAAAGTAAGATGATGATGTTAAATTCAGAAAAAAATAGTATCTTTAAGGGTAAACTAATATAATGGTAATAATAATAAAGGCAAAATGACAATGAAAGAAGAGTAATTATATCTATTTTGACTCACATTATTTCTACCTTTACAATATTGTATGGAAGGTTTTATTAACATCTCTAGGGTTTGGGACACAGCATGACTTTGTGGGCCCTAGGCATTTTCCCTTTGTGGTCTTCTCCCTGTACAAGAAAGTCTAGAAATTTTATTTTATGACTGCATTAGAATAAAAGCAAATGAAATCCAGGCTGGATTCATTATTACATATCCATTATTGTCATATTTCTTTTCTTCTGATTTTCAGAAAAAGTACAATTCAAGCCTTTTCGCAGGCCTGTAAAAGAATCGTGGGCGTTGTGTGGATAATGCAAGTTAAGCAGTAATAACTATTCACATCTTCTAGAATAATAAAATCTCCGATTTTCAGCCAGGCGCGGAGCCACTAAAATAACGACTGCAGTTCTTAGCCTCTCCTTGCAGCTGTGTGTGGCCAGATATTAAGTTCAGCCAATGGATGAGAGTAGAAGTAACAGGCACAGCCTCCAGGTCGCGTTCCCTTTTCCTACCATTGGAATGCAGAAGTGGGAGTGAGCCATTTGGATAATGTAAATGAGGCAACACTCTAAGGATGCTGAAACAAGATAGAAAGAGCCTGGGTCTCTGACACATTGTAGAGCACTGGTAATTTCCCAGAGCAGAGTCACAATACCAGCCCAGATTTTATATGAATGACAAATAAACTTGTAGTAGTTTATGTCCCTATTATTTGGGATATGGGCCACATTCAGCCAAACCTATATCCACAGTAATAGAATTGCCTTTTACAGTGAGGAAACTGAGGCACAGATGTGATCTTCTCAATGTGATTTGGTACAAATTAAAACATGGCCAGGTTCGATACTGACCTATCCATGTTCAAAACCTATGCTCCATTAACTGCCTTCCCACACTGTCTTCTCTACTCAGAGAAACAAAAAGCATGGAGAACAAAGCAATTATGAAGGAAAGAAGAAAGCACAAACTTTACGAAGCAATAAGTGTCATCAAAAGAGAATTCAAACAAAAAACAAATGGAAAGAAAAAAGTAAAACATTTAATGTGGATTTTTGCCAGCACCACATGACTTGACATTCTGAGTTATGACTACTTACAGGAAGCATTAGAAACTTTCCAAGAAAGGGATGCTTCACATAAGCATCCATAAATGATGGCTTCAGCACATTTTGCTTATTTGTTAGCTTTGTCTCAAAGTTTATACACTGTCTTTTTTCTCTGATAATTTCTAATGTCCACTAACACAGAGCATCGCACCAAGGTGAGAACCCACAAAACATGTCTCGGAAAAGCATCTGAGTGAGAAACATTTTCAAAAACAGACCCATGTGTTTCTTTCTAATCCTCAGGATATAGGTTCATCCCTCCTGAGCACTTTCCTGCCTTACTCATTTTCATCAGTGTGAACAAGGACCCCTGCCCAAGTAGTCATTTTTGTTCTTCAAATACATTAAACTGTCTAGTAACTAATTCAATTTCATTTTTTAAAGATTAAGATAATTTAGCATATATACCTGAGTCACAGAGCTTTTTCTTCTAAAGATGCCAGAAAAAGAACCACAAAGTTTTCTACTATTCTATAAAAGCCATATTTTCTTTATAAGAAATCTTTCATAGAGTTTGGGGGTTTTCTTCTATTCAGTGTTCATTTCAGTAACGAAAATGTAAGAGCTCAGATATTACTTACTCCCTGGAAATCTATTATTTTTGTAGGCCAGTCCAGGTCATCTTAGAAGTCTTTAAAACCTCAAGCTTCTCCATCACAAATATATACATGAAATATGCAGTATTCAACTGCACACACAACTACACACAGACACACACACACAATGTCTTTCAGTAATACATATTTCATTTTTATTTGAAAACCTCCAACATTTTTCCATTTGGATATAGCAGTATGAGTCCCACCAGAAGATTTACCATATGATTATATATACTTTTTTCTACTAATATCAAAGCTGATCCACAAAAAAAAACCAGAAAATCATTAACCCCTGAAGTCGTATCATTGCCAATCCTGTTAAAAACACTCTCTGGTAGCCAGAGCCAGAACTAGATAAAGAACTGGGAAACAAAGATACTTTTTATCTTCTTGCAGGGAGTAGCCCCCCAAAGGGCATTAATGAAAGACAATTTGTTAGGATGTGGGGGAAAAACACTAAAGCCTTATTTGTGAATCTAAGCAATATGAAAGTAACTAAGCTTTGTGACATAGGTAGACATTCCCCTCATTAAGTCTGTATCACCTCTGCCACAAATAATGGGCAAAGCAACCCAAGGTAAGAGAGGAGCTACTTTCAAAATATAACAGGGGCTACAGCAATACACTTTCTCATGTGTTTGTTTCCAATGTATCATTGACCCTTGAATGACATAGGGTTAGAGGCACCAACCCTCTGTGCAGTTGAAAATCTGCATATAACTTTTGATTCCCCCAAACCTAATTACTAATAGCTTACTCTTGACCAGAAGCCTTAGCCAAATAACAATAGTCAATTAACACATAGACTAGTATCAACATATCTTTTACACATTTATGGCATATCTAACTTTTCGTTAATTTTTTTCGTTATTAAAAAGGCTACACGGTTTGTCTGCAAGATTTTTTTTTTCAAATTATCACAAATCTCCAAACACTTTTCCAATATATTTAGAAATTCAGGTATAAGTTGGTCCATCCATTCAGGTATAAGTGGATCCATGCAGCATATTGTTCAAGGGTCAACTGTATTCTGACATTTTGTTTTGGGGGATCCTATTAAAAGAACCAAGAGATTCTCTGGTTTCAAATGAATTTACTCTCACAAAATGTCAAGTAGATTTTTTTTAAATCTTGCAAATAACCCAATGAATTATAAAAAAATGCCAACTCGAGCACAAGCAAAACACCAGATAAAAGGCAGCTAATTTGCTAGCTCCTATTATAATTTTTTTATCAGCCACATAATATGTGAAAGAAAGATCACATAGTCATGTATAAAAAGATCTTAGTTCAAAGAACATTATTTGAAATACGGGTTTATCTTAATTATTTTTAACAATAAGCAGCCACAATTTTTATCAATGACTCTCACAATGAGGACATACTATCGCTTAAGATATTAACTCATGAGTAGAAGAACTTAAGACAGTTTTAACATAGGCATATACAGTATATGTCATTTTTATCAATGTTTAAAGTTAAGACAGTTTTAACATAGACATATACAATATAGTTTTTATGAATGTTTAAAGTCATGCTCAAATCAGAAACATTTATAACATTTTACTATATTTATTTTATTTACTTGAAAGTCATTTCTGTGGTTTCTTAGTTAAGCGTGAAAGTCACATACCACCAGGGAAATGCCTTCTCCTAGTAAAAATATCTGACGTAGTTAACAGAAATTAATATACTGACAAACTACAAAACATTTCTATATCAACAAATAGATTTGGAAGATGCATGGAAAACATTGCTGAAGAATTGCCAAAATAAGCATCGCTTTACAAAGTATGGGAGGTTGCACGGTAGATGTAATTGATAGCAAGAACTTAACCATGTTCTGAGAATGATCCTGTATGGAGGTGCACCTGAATGTGTGTTCAGAGTTCCAAGCTAAGGGCAGGAGGGGCCAACCCAGAGATTCATTCCTTTTCAGTGAGAAACACCTGAACCCTCAGCCTGTCCTGTGGAATGCAGGCATACAGGGGATCAAGACCCTTTATTTTGGGGTAAATGAGGGTTGCCATTTAGGAAGAGGGTCCTAAATGAAAATGCTATATAAGCTGCCTGCTTTTTGCAAGTGGTTAAGTTGCTCCTGTGCAGCCTGTGGCCACTGGGGCATCCCTGTAAGTAAGTTTTGTGTTAATAAAACCCCATGCCTCATTTGCTGGCTCCACGTCTCTCCTTTGGCCCCTTGAACCTCATGCCATCCCTACTAAAGCTAATGGTGTTCCAGCACGACAGAGGTTTGGTGTAAGTTAGATGAACATAGTGATGTTCTGTCATGTCTCAGCTTATATGTCAGATTTTGTTGGGGTGAAATATAAGAAGACAGCTTTTCTCCCCCACCAGCCATGAAAAGAAAGATAAAAAGAGAAGTTAGATTCTCAATGGTATAAAAATTACTTCATAAAACAATGCTTTTAAGACTACATAATATCACTTCTACTGGAGCCACTGCCTTGACTACAATATAATGAAAGGATTGGAGGTTCAACTTACAGAAATAGCACTGTACAAAAGACTGCTTCCTGCCTCCTTCATAGGCCAACTAGGGTAGGAAAGAAGTTAAGGCCAGAGGTGCCCTTCAAGCTACAGGATGTCATCACTATAATAAGTTTTTTATAGAAATAAGGCTTTAAAAATAGAAATTTTAGAATATTTGGAATGAGATAGAAAACGATCAGGAAAATCTTTTGTACTTCAAAGACTTGCTGTGCATCTTGTGGCCAAGTTCTTAAAAGAGTCGTTGAACTTAAAGACAGGATACATTTCTTTTAAATGTGTAAAATCTGCCAACCTTTTCAATGTGATTACAATGACTGCCCATACCATCCCCCCAAGAAGAGTTTTTTCCGCATAAATACGTTTAAACTGTCTGTGGGAGTTGAAGTTAGATGTTCCAACAGTGAGTATGAGTCACTACTGTTCAGAATGAAACCCCACAATGGGGACAGCATTCTGAAGAAACTTTGGAAATGTTTCCTCTCTAGCATCTAGCACTTTCTCACTGAAAATAATATAAATGTGTCACCTATGTGTTTATTGGACTAGAAAACAAATTGTCCAATCTATTTAAAGATATAGACAAAACATTTTCAATAAGTTTAAAACTTCTTTTAAAATGTTAAAATATAACATTTTTATTATTTTGCAAGAACTTAGTAACATCAGAGAACACAGAAATACACCAAATTTCATTAAAAGATTATATAAATGGAAAATCCTCTCTAAAACATTTTCTAATTTAGAAAGCACTGCCAAAATATTCTTCCTCCTTTTGGGGCCACTTAGCTTCATGAAGTTATCTTTTTGTTTTACTATAATAGCCATTAAAAGCACCAGAAGTAATCTGAACATCGAAACAGACCGTGGAAGCATCATCGCATCTTAGAGCGAAACCAAGATTTTCAAGTGTTAATGAGAAAGAAGTCGACAGTAATTACAGCAAACCCAAACCTGTGCAGTCTCTTTAACTGTCAGTGCCCAATGCTCGTGGAGCTCGGAGGGCTTGCTTGGTTTACTGGAAATCATTAAAATGGTGTGTTGTACCCAGCTGATGTTAATAAGGCCACACCATCCTTGGGGCCAATAGTACTACTGTGTAATTCGCAGCAGCCCCCAATTATCTGTGGGAGATCTGCAGGCCTGACTCAGCCTGTGGAGGGGGTTCCACACCGGCAGGCGCTTAATGAACAGACCGGCTTATAAACACAAGCTAATCTCTCCCACATGAGCACCTGAGGAGGATCACAAGTGACAGCTGTTTAAATTTCCAGGGAAATTAATGACCCCTAAAGAAGCAGTGCTTATCAGGCTTGGAGTAGGTTTGATAGAGGAGAGTCACCACAGGGCAAAATGTTTATAATCGTCCACAAGTACCTTATTCTATGGCTTCGTCTCAGGAACTTTTATTGACACAGCCTCATCTATTAATGCTTGTGCTGGCAGAAAGCAGAGCGACTTGCTTCAATCTGTCCCTGACATTGGACTCCTGTGGCCACTAATGAGCATCTCCCTAGCCTCAGATTGCAAGCCATTTAAAACGATCAGGACTGTGGTTGGCATCCTAACCACTTAGTGAAAATCCCAGCAGACAGATACATTGTTTTGGTCCACAAGGCATTTGTAATACATCAGCTTCACCCCAGAGCTGGGCCTCACAGAGGGATGGGGAATAGACTGACCACACTGCTGGCTGTCTGGGGAACAGGGCAGGAACAGGTAATTAAATGCAGATTGGCCAAAGGGCCAGAAGTGACTTTTAAAAAACAGATCTGGAGAGAAACAGCACATGGCAAAACTCACCACCCTCCTCTCCCACCCATGCCCCCTGCCCTGCTCTCACGTTTTATGGCTTTTATGTACCTTTACAATAGGACACACTACCTTATTTTCAGTTGTCTTTACATTCCACATTCCCCAGGATCACTTAACAGGAAGTGGTCTCATTTCCAAGGGGACTTTGCAGAGTCTAATGTCATATGAAAGGAGGTCTGATAGAAAGAGACAGAGGGACGGAAGTAAATGAGAGAGAGATGCTGGTCAGTAAATAGAAGTGGGAAGACCTTTGCTAAACTTAAATCCAGGAAGGGATAGCAGTAAAAAGTAACTAAACAGAAGTACATTGTAAACATCTAGAGTGTTAATTTCAGAGGCTAGAAGGGAATTTCATTAATTTAGGGAAAGTGGGATTAAGGACCTATAAAACACTATCAGATTTTTAGGCAATTTTCTGAGATGGTTAAATAGGCAAATATCTTGTAGAGACATGTAAGTATATCCAAATTCAGGTTCTGTGGCAGAAAGGAAAGATTATCCTGTTTGTATAAGATGCTTATATATTTCTCTGGCTGATTTCAGTGGGAGTTTCCTATGGTTAGCTGAGACTTAAACTGGCCTCTGTCACCCAGAATCCTGGAATACTACAGTATTGACAGCACCACTCAGAAAAGGGAAAACTACTCTCTGTGAAGTCTTCTTCCCAAGGATCTCCAGGGTAAATGGCACATTTGTACGCTTTTTCCCTGAAACAAACACTGAATTCTGTATAAGCCTCTGTTCCAGACCTACTTCAGTCCTTTGTGGGGTTTTGCTAGTTATTACAGCATTTACGTAAGAATAAATACTCAAAAATAAATGTCTATTGTATTAGTCCACTTTCATGCTGCTAATAAAGACATACCCAAACTGGGCCATTTGCAAAAGAAAGAGGTTTAATGGGCTTACATTTCCACATGGCTGGGAGGCCTCAGAATCACGGCAGAAGGCAAGGAGAAACAAGTCATATCTTACATAGATGGCGGCAGGCAAAAAAGAGTTTGTGCGGAGAAGCTCCCTCTTATGGAACCATCAGATTTGGTGAGACGTATTCACTGCCATGAGAACAGCACGGGAAAGACCCTGCCCCCATGATTCTATTACTTCTTACTGGGTCCCTCCCATAACACGTGGGAATTCTAGATGAGGTTTGGGTGGGGACACAGCCAAACCATATCAACTGTCTTACAATCTAGTCAATTACAAATATATATTTTAAAATGAGGAATACAGGACTTATAAAAGGTATGCTGACAGCAAATACACATATGCCCACAAACAATTCCTTCAATATGAATGTTTTATCATACTTTATTCTTTCTCTATCTCTAGTTTCAGAGTTTTGTCCTGAAGGGCATTATTCAATTACTATATTTGCATTTCTATAATAGATAACAAACACCATATGATAATCATTTCCACATAGAAATTATAATTCATCTCTACTTGAAAAGCAAGAAATTTTCTTTAATGTTCGCATAGAAAAGATTGAGAGCAGATAATATGAATATGACTATTTTGGCTAAATAATAATATTTACAAAATATTTATTGAATAAGAACAAACCATATTCTTAAGTAATTGAAGTTGGGATTAGCAAAGTTTATATGGTTTCTTGCCTGAAATTTTTTATTTTGAAAAAAGTATTGCCTGCTATTTGGCAAAATAAATTGTAAATAAGTTATCAGTCAAAATTACAAGTTTATTTAAAATATTAGCCAGTGCAAGATTAATAAGAACACACTCAAGTTTTCCATTCTTTTTCCTCTTGTCCTATAATTAAAAGCAAATAAGTAAATAACTTATTTCTTACTCTCTTATGTAAACACTAGTTTTGAGTTTTATTTTCACAAAAGCCCAAGTAAATTTGGAGCTTCAAGGTTAACTACTCATCACATTCTCAAATTCATTTAATGGTCAAGAGTGACATTACACAGGAAAACATAGTTCTGATTAAAAAATAGTAAACATAATTGACTCTTTCAAATCAATGGCAAGAACTATCAGAAAAACCTTTAATAAGATCAGTTTTGTTCAAAGTTTATGTTTGAGGATAGCATTTGACTACAGAGAAGAGCCAAGATGGTAGACTAGACACAGCCAGGAAGAGCATCTCCCACGGAGACTAGACCACCAAGAAGATTGGCACAGTCCTAGCAGATCTTCAGAAAGAAAGCATTGAGAATAAACAAAGGAAGGAACAGACCCTGGACCAAAGGGAGAGGAAGCTGGGAACCCTTCATGGGGTTGCTGAGCACTGGAACTCACTCCTGGCCCTGAGCAGCTACTGGAAAAGGGGTGAATTAAATAAGCACGAAGTGGCCCACTCTTACCATTGACCTCCAGAATCCTAGCTGCAGGAGAAGCCATGAAGCCCCTGGACATTTGAGATCATAGGGAGAGCTCCTTGGAGAAATGTTAAGGACAGGGCTACAGCTTGTGTCCGGCCCAGTGTTTGGTGCAGGAGAGGCTACAATGGAACATGGCCAGAAATGCCCATCTCTCAAATCTCTCCATGCTCCTTTGGGGTGGCATTTGGCTTTTGTTGACTATTAGGCCTGAACCGAACAGGACTATCTTGCCTGTGAGATGAGGCCAGTCAGATGTGGGCACCCCTCTGTCTGTCAGCCTCTCTCAGGGTCCCTGAGTAGCCACACCCACTTGCAGTGCAGACCCATATACTCAACCAGGTCCTTCCCAGCAACCACCTCCGTATCTCCTTATCTATGGATTCCACCTAACCATCTAAGAGCTTCTGCAGATGGGCCCCCACCAGCACGCACTTGCCTGCAGCCTCCCTCCACTGCTTTTCTAGTGCATGCAAGTACCTGTTGTCCCACTACCACTGCCTGTGTGCCCACCTTGCCACCCTATCACCAACAGTGCATGTAACCTGCCACTCTTTCACTGCCAGCACAAGTGTAAACATGTGGTGCCTTCCATGCTGCCATTCTGGTGCTACCAGTATACACACATGTGTTTGGACCCTGCTGCAGTGCTACTCTGCCACTGCTAGAACTTGAGCATGGGCCCTGCTGCCACCACCCTGATGAAGCACTTTTGCTGGTACCCCTCATCAGAGTGTTGTTGCCAGAGGACCAGGAACACCTTTGCTCCCACGATCAACAGGTGCTTAAACTTGAGAGAAAAAAGCCATGGGCCTGGTCTCAGCCCCTCAGCATTAGAGAATGCAGCCCAACAGTATTGAGCTGACCCTTAGCCCCCTGAAATCATCCAGAAACAAAGCCACCAACTTTGTTTCTGGATGACTGAAACCAACTTAATACCACAGTCAAACCTCCAAGGCCATTCTCCAAGGCCAAAATTCCTCATTCAAAGGAAGGCATCTTCAAAGATTAAAGGAATTCTCATCAGCCTACAAAAATGAGAAATGAATGCCAGAAGCCTGGCAAGTCAAGAAGCCAGAGTATCTTCTTACCTTCAAATGACTATACTAACTCTCCAACAACAGTTCTTAACCAGTCTGAAATGGCTGAAATGACAGACATAGAATTCAGAACCTGGATGGCAACAAAAATCATCAAGATTGAGCAGAAAGTTGAAACCCAATTCAAAAAAAAAATCTAAAGAATCCAGTAAAACTATACAAAAGCAGAAAGATGAAATAGCCATTTTAAGAACAAAAATGGTATAACCACTGACAAACTTACTACAAGAATTTCATAATACAATCCAAAGTTTTAACAGCAAAATAGACAAAGCTGAGGAAAGAATTTCAAAGCTTAAAGATCGATTCTTTAAATCAACTCAGTCAGACAAAAATAAAGGAAAAGAATTAACAAAACCTTCGAGAAATATGGGATTATGTACAAATATGAAACCTACAACTCTTTAGAGTCCCTGATACAAAGAGAGAGCAAGCAACTTGGAAAACATACTTGAGGATACTGTCCATAAAAATTTATACAACCTTGCTAGAGAGGACAACATTCAAATTCAGGAAATTCAGATAACTCTTGAAAATACTATATAAGACAAGCATCTCCAAGACACATAGTCATTAGATTTTGCAATGTCAACATGAAAGAAAAAATATTAAAGGCAGCTAGAAAAAAAGATAGGTCACCTACAAAGGGAACCCCCAACAGGCTAACAGCATATCTTTCAGCAGAAACCTTACAAGTCAGAAGAGAACAGGGGCCTATATTCATCATTCTTAAAGGAAAGAAATTCCAACCAAAAAGTTCATATCCAACTAAATTAAGCTTCATATGTGAAGGACACATAAAATTCTTTTCAGACAAGCAAATATTAAAAGAATTAGTTTCCACCAGACCTAACTTACAAGGTTTTTAAAGCTATACACAGAAACAAAAGACCGTTACTAGTGACCACAAAAACACATTTAGGCACATAGATCATTGACACTATAAAGCAATTACACAATCAAATCTATGTAAGAACCAGGTAACAACAAGATGACAGGATCAAATCCACCCATATCACTATTAACCTTGAATGTAATCAGGCTAAATGTGCCCACTTAAAAGGCATAGAGTGACAAGATGGATAGAGAAGTAACACTATATGCTGTCTTTAAGACGTCCATCTCACATGCAATGTTATCCATAAGCTCAAAGTAAAGGGATGGAGAAAAACCCATAAAGCAAATGAAAAACAAAAATTCATAGCATTTCTATATACCAGTCAAGTCCAAGTTGAGAGCCAAATCAAGAATGCAATCCCATTCACAATAGCCAAAAAAAGGAATAAAATGCCTAGCAATGCAGCTAACCAAGGAGGTGATACATCTTTACCTTGAAAATTACAAACTGCTCAAGAAATCAGAGATGACAGAAACAAATGGAAATGGAAAAGCATTCTATGTTCATGGATAGGAAAAATCAATATTGTTAACATGACCATACTTCCCAAAGCAATCTACAGATTCAAGGCTATTCCTATCAAACTATCAATGATATTCTTCACAAAATCAGAAAACAAAACTATTTTAAAATTAATGTGGAACCAAAATGAGTCCGAATGGCTTAAGATTGCCTAAGCAAAAAGAACAAAATTGGAGGCAACACGTTACCTAACTTCAAACTATACTATGGGGCTACAGTAACCAAAACAGCATGGTACTGTTATAAAAACAGACACACAGACTAATGAAACAGGTTAGAGAACCCAGAAATAAAGCAACACATTTACAACCATCTGATCTTTCGAAAGCTGACAAAAAGAAGCAATAGAGAAAGGACTCCCTATTCAATAAATGGTGCTGGATTAACTGGCTAGGCATATGCAGAAGATTGACTCTGGACTCTTTCCTTTCACCTTATACAAAAATCACATCAAAATGAATTAAAGACTTAAATGAAAGGCCTAGAACTATAAAAAAAAAAAAATCCTAGAGGAATACTGAGGAAATACCATTGTGGACATAGGTCCTGGCACAGATTTCATGAAGGCTACAAAAGCAATTGTGACAAAAACAAAACTGATTAGTATGACCTAACTAAATTAAACTGTTTAGTTTATGCAGCAAAAGAAACTAACAATAGAGAAGAGAGACATCTTACAGAATGGGAGAAAATATTTGCAAACTATGCATCCAACAAAGGTTTAATATCCAGAATCTATAAGGAACTTACACAAATTAACAAATAATCTCATGAAAATATGGGTAAAAGACATGAACAGATACTTTTCAAAAGAAGACATATACAAATCCAACAAACATATGGAAAAATGCTCAATGTTATTAATCATTAGGTACATACAAATCAAAATCTCAGTAAGATACCATCTTACACCAGTCAGAATCACTAGTATTAAAAAGTCAAAAAATAACAGATGCTGATGAGGTTACAGAGAAAAGGGAATGCTGATACAGTACTGATGGGAATGCAAAGTTCAGCCACTGTGGAAAGCAATCTGGAGATTTCTCAAAGAACTTAAAACAGAACTACCATTCAACCCAGCAATCCCATTGCTGGGAATAGAGCCAAAGAAATATATATCATTCTATCATAAAGGCACATACATACATTTGTTCACTGCAGCCCTATTTACAATAACAAAGACATGGAATTAACCTAGGTACCATAATCACTGGGCTGAATAAAGAAAATATGGTACATATGCACTGTGGAATACTATGCAACCATGAAAAGGACTGAAATCACGTCTTTTTCAGCAACATGAATAAAGCTGAAGGCCATTATCCTAAGTAAATTAATGCATGAACAGAAAAACAAATACTGCATGTTCTCACCAATAATTGGGAGCTAAACACTGGGTACACATGGACACAATGAAGGGAACAATAGACACCAGAGCCTAGTTTAGGGTACAGGATGGGAGGAGAATGAGGACCCAAAAACTATCTATCAGATACTGTACTCATTACCTGAGTAACTAAATAATAGGCACACTAAACCCCCATGACATGCGATTTATGCATGTAGCAAACTTGCACATGTACCCCCTGAACCTAAAAGTTGGAAAGAAAACAAATTGCTATATAAGAGTTTCCTTCAGGTGAATCTTTATTCAGCTGTGTTTATAGCAGTGTCAAATTATTCCATTTGAATATTGATTAAAAAAAAAAAAAAAGAAGCAATACATCCAGATTTGAAAGGAAAATGTTAGAACAAAAATTTAACTACATAGACTTGATCAAATTATCGTTTATGTAAAATGTTCAATTATGTAATGATGGGTAGAAATGGACTTTTTCAAAAGACCAAAGAGCAAAAGAGACTGCTCGCACATCAGCTTCTGACTGTGAACTTCCTAAAGAAATGTCTTCATTTTTATGATCTTCAAGGCGTGAAACTCTGGATATAGCAGTAACTGACTTGACTCCTCTCCTTTGGGAGCAAAATCAATAATAGAGACATGGTTAACCATGTGTTCCTAGAATGGGGATGTCTCAGTACCAGTGTGGACAAAGAAAAATAACATAGAGATCTGAGGTCAGAGGTTTACGGGCAAACCTTCCAAATTCAAGCTCTGGCTCTTCTGTTTTTAAGTAAGTTGCTGCTGTTTATGTCATTTACTCAGTTTTAAAATGAAAATAATAAACATAGTACACCACCTTTTTGACTGATCACCAAATATTTATGATTCTCTTTTTGACAGGTGTCTGCCATGACTGTACACCTCTGCCCCCTTGTAGTTAGATGTAGCTAGGCAACTTGCTTTTCCCAAAAGTGTCGCTTCTAGGTAGGAGCATTTAGGATCAGGGACATGATTCTCCATCATCCATCTTCCCTTCCACAACAATTCGGAAGCATGTGTCAAGATTAAATATCTAACCTAAGTCTCTGAATAACTACAATAATGCCTTCCACCTGCTAGCCTGTATGTTACATGAAGCATAAGCCCGAAAAAAACTTTGGTTGAGGTCATCTTAAATCACTGGATTTGGGGGGCTATCTGTTACCATAAGGTAACCTAGATTATCTTGACTTATAGAATAAAATCCATCATAATATTTACGTAAAGAAAAAACAAGTTAATGTTTATAAATCACTTAGAACGTTATAAATGTTTCATTCGTTATTATGGTGTCAGTAAAAACAAAAAGTACTTGTTCATAGGGTGTTGACGAGATAGTGAGAAAGACAGCTGTTAATCAAATGATTATACAGATATAAAACCACATTTCTGCAAACTAGAATCCCTAAGGGATAGATAATGCAACAAAAACATGAGGTAATTGGCCAAGATGAAGAGGTTAATAAGGGCTTCCTTAAGGAAATGCTGATTTTAGAAATCACAGGGAGGCATAAATAGGAAAGTTGGACAGAAAGAGCCTTCCTTGAAAGAGAGCTGGTGTGTAAGACCTTAAATCTGTGCAGGCTGATGCTGGGAGGCTCTACAGGTTTGTAAAGTGGCAAGGTGCATGGTACCTGTAAGAGACTAAACGTCTCTTGATTTTCAGCTAAGGGGAAAAGAAGTACAAGATTAACTAAAAAGTTAAGTAGGGATCAGTCTTTGTAGGCTAGGGAAGATTTTGATCTTATCTAAAGGACAATGGAGGAGGGAGGTGAAGCAAATGGCCAGAAAGCCTCCACTGATCTTCCTTCTGGCAGGAACACCAAATTTAACAACTATCTACACAAAAAAACACCTTCATAAGAACCAAAAATCAGGTGAGCCATCACAGGATCTGGTTTTAACTTCATATTACTGAAAAGGACACTGAATAGGGTAGGAATGATAGTCTTGAATTGCCGACAACACCCCTCCTCCATCCCCTGGCCCATGTGGCACGGAGAATCTATGCACCTGGGGGAGGGAAAGCATAGCGATCATGGGACTTTGCATTGGAACTCAGTGCTGTCCTATCACAGTGAAAAGCAGCACTGGGCAGAACTCAGCTGGTCCCTACAGAGGGAGCATTAGACCAGCCCTAGCCAGAGGGGAATCACCCATCCCAGCAGTCAGAACTTGAGTTCCAGCAAGCCTTAGCACCACAGGCTAAAGTGCTCTTAGGTTCTAAACAAACTTGAAAAGCAGTGTAGGCCACAAGGACTGCAATTCCTGGGCAAGTTCTGGGCTTGGGGCACATGACCTAGTGAGAAAACAGCTAGGATAGCCAAAGGACTTGTTAGGCCCCCTCTCCTCCAACCCCAGGGAGTGCAGCTGGCAGTTCCAGGAGAGAATCCTTCCTTCCACTTGAGAAGAGAAGAGGAAAAAGTAAAAAGCACTTTGTCTTGCAACTTGGATATGAGCTCGGCCACAGTAGGGAAAAGGCAGCAGGCAGAGTCCTGAGGCCCCCTTTCCAGGCCCTAGCTCACGGATGATATTTCTAGATATATCCTGGGCCAGAAGTGAACCCACTGCCTTGAAGGGAAGGACCCAGTCCTGACAGGATTCATCACCTGCTGACCAAAGAGTTCGTAGAACCTGAATAATCAGCAGAGGTGGCCAGGTAGTACACACCATGAACCCTGGGTGAGACTCCGAGACATGCTGGCTTTAGGTGTGCCCCAGCACATACCCCACTGCGATGTCTATGAGGAGAGACTCCTTCTGCTTGAGAAATAAAAAGGGAAGGGTAAGGGGACTTTGTCTTGCTGATTAGGTACCAACTTAGCCACAGTGAGGCAGAGTACCAGCTGGGTTCTTGGGGTCCCCAGTTCTAGGCCTTGGTTTTTAGATGGCATATCTAAACATGCCCTGAGCCGCAAGGGAGTCCACAGCCCTGGCAGTATTCACCTCAACCTGACTGAAGAGCCCTTGGGCACTGACTGAACATCACATAGCCAGGTAGTTCTCACTGCAAGCCTTGGGCAGTGGTGGCCAGGGGAAAAGACTCCTATGCTTGTGGAAAGGAAAGGGAATAGTGGAAAAGACATTGTCTTGTAGCTTCAGTGCCAGCTCACGTGCAGTAGAGTAGAGCACCAGGTAGATTCCTAAGGCTTCTGACTCCAGGCCCTGTCTCCCAAATGGCATCTCTAGACTCACCTGCAGTTGAGGGAAAATTGCCACCCTGAAGGGAAGGACACAAAGCTGACTGCAGAACCCTAGGGACTTGGGTGAATACAGGAGGCAGCCAGGCAGTGATTACTGCAAGCCATAGAAAAAACTCACTCAGTGCTGTGCTGGTTTCAGGTCACACCCAGCACAGTCCTGGTGGTGGTAGCTACAAGGGTGCTTGTATCACCCCTCTCCCAGCTCCAGGCAGCTCAGCACAAAGGAATAGACTCCGTTTGTTTGGGAGAAAGGAAAAGAAGAGAACAACAGTTTCTACCTGGCAATCCAGAGAATTCTTCTGGATCTTATCCAAGACCATCCCAGTGGTATCTACGAGTCTGCAAGAGCCATTGCATTCCTAGATTTTGGTGTCCCCAATACAGGTACTGCTACAGTGATCAAAAACTTGGATTACAACACCCAAGTCCCTTCAAGTAACTGGAAAGCCTTCCCAGGAAAAATGGGTACAAACAAGCCCAAACTGTGAAGACTACAATAAATACCTAACTTTTCAATGCCCAGACACCAACGAACATCCATAAGCATCAAGATCATCTAGGAAAACATGACCTCACCAACCAAACTAAATAAGGCATCAAAGCCAATCCTGGAGAGACACTGATATGTGGTCTTTCCAACAGAGAATGTAAAATAGCTGTTTTGAGGAAACTCAACAAAATTCAAGATAGCACAGAGACAGAACTGAGAATTCTATCAGGTAAATTCAACAGAGATTAAAATAATTAAAAAGAATCAAGCAGAAATTTGGGAGTTGAAAAACACAACTGACATACTGTACAATGCATCAGAGTCTCTTAACAGCAAAATTGATTAAGCAGAAGTGAGAATTAGTAAGCTTGATAGGCTATTTGAAATATACTGTCTGAGGAGACAAAAGAAATGAGAACAAAAAAAAATCCCTACAGAATCTAAAAAATAGTCTCAAAGGAGAAATCTAAGAGTCACTGACTGTAAAAAGAAAGAGGAGAGAGGGATAGGTGTGTAAGTTTATTCAGAGGGATAAAAACAGAGAACTTCATAAACCTAGAGATAGATATCAATATTCAAGTATAAAAAGGTTATAAAACAACTAGCATAATTAACCTAAAAAAGACTACTTCAAAACATCTAACAATTAAACTCACAAGGCCGAGAATGAAAAAGGATCTTAAAGATGACAAGAGGAAAGAAACAAGTAACTTATAATGGAGCACCAATATGTCTGGCAGCATTCTTTCAGTGGAAATCTTACAGGCCAGGAGAGAGAGACATGATATATTTCAAGGGCTGAAGGAAAAATCTCTGAACATAATGGGATAAAACTAGAAATCAATAACAAGAGGAATTCTGGAAACATGGGTCAATGAAGAAATTAAGAAGGAAATTGAAAACTTTCCTGAAACAAATGACAATGGAAACAAAACATATCAGAACCTAAGATACAGAAAAAGCAATATGAAGAGGAAAGTTTACAGCTATAAGTGCCTATATCAAAAAAGTAGAAAAACTACAAACAAACAACCTAAAGATGTTTGCCCTAGAGTAGTACACCCAGTGAAAATAGCCTTCAAACATGAAGGAGAAATAGAGACTTTTCCAGACAAACAAAACCTAGGAGATTTTATCAACACCATACCTGTACTTCAAGAGTTGCTAAAGGGAGTTCTTCAATCTGAAAAATAAATAAATAAATAAATAAATAAAGATACTAATGGGCTAATATAAATTACCTAAAGATAAAAAACTCACTATAATATTATAGTAAGTACACAGATAAATACAGAATATTATGACACTGTAATTGTGGTGTGTAAACTACTCATATCTTGAGTAGAAAGACTAAAGGATGTACCAATCAAAAATAAAAACTACAACTTTTCAAGTCATAGTACCAGAAACAAACAGAAGCAACACAAAGTTAAAAAGTAGGGAGACGAATTGCATAGTTTGTATTATTTTTCTTGTCAGTTGGTTTGTTTGTGCATTCACTATTAATTTAAAACAGTGGGTTATAAAACATTATATCCAAGCATCATGATCACCTCAAATCAAACAAACATACAATGCATACCAAACAAATTAAAACCAAGAAATTAGAACACACCATCAGAGAAAATCACCTTTACTAAAAAGGAGACAGGAAGGAAGGAAAGAAGAAAGAGAAGACCACAAAACAACCAGAAAACAAATAACAAAATGGCAGGAGTAAGTCTTTAATTATCAATAATACATTGAATAGAAATGAACTAAGCTCTCTAATCAAAAGACAAAGAGTGTCTGAATGGGGGAAAAAAAGAACCAGCTATCTCTTGCCTACAAGAAACACACATCACCTATAAAGAGACACACAGACTGACAATAAAGGGATAGAAAAAGATCTATAAAAATAGAAAACAAAAAAGATGATGAATCACTATACTTACATCAGACAAAATAGATTTCAAGACAAAAGCTATAAAGAGAGACAAAGAAGGTCATTGTATAATGATAAAAGGGTCAATTCAATGTTATTAATATTTTTTAATTGTACTTTAAGTTCTGGGGTACATGTGCAGATCAAGCAGGACTGTTGCATAGGTACATACATGGCAAGATGGTTTGCTGCCCTCCTTCCCCCCATCACCTATATCTGGTATTTGATAAAGGGGTCAATTCAACAAGAGCTTAAAACAACTGTAAATACCTTGGACCCAACACTGGAGCACCCAAATATATAAAACAAATATAATTAGAGATAAAGAGATACTCCAATACAATCATAGTTGAAGACTTCAACACCCCACTTTCAGCATTGGACTACATCATCCAGACAGAAAATCAACAAAGAAACATTGGACTTAATCTGCATTCTAGGTCAATTTGACCTAAGAGATATTTCCAGAACATTTTGTCCAGTGGCTACAGAATACACATTCTTCTCCTCAGCACATAGATCATTCTCAAAGATAGACTATGTGTAGAGCAACAAAACAAGTCTTTAAAAATTTTTAAAAATGAAATTATATCAAGCATCTCTCTGATCACAATGGAATAAAACCGGAAAATAATAACAAGAGGAATTATGGAAACTATTGGTTAACTAAGAAATTAAGAAGAAAATTGAGAAATTTCTTGAAATAATTGAGAATGGAAACTAAACATACCTAAACCTAGGATACAGCAAAAGCAGTACTAAGAGAAAGCTCATACCTATAAGCACATATATCAGAAAAGTAGAAAGCCTTCAAATAAACAACCGAAGATGCTCCTTAAAGAACCAGAAAAGCAAGAGCAAATAAAATTCAAAATTAGTAGAAAAGAAATAATAAAGATCAGAGCAAAAATAAAATGGAAACAAAGAAAAGCAATATGAAAGATCAAAGAAACAAGAAGTCAGTTTTTTGAAAAGATAAAGAAAATCAACAAACCATTAGCCAGGCTAAGAAAAAAAGAGAAAAGACTCCTTTTCCAAGGAGTCAATAAGGAGACAATACAACTAATACCACAGAAATTCAAAGGATTATTAAAGCTATAATGAGCAACTATGTGCCAATAAATTGGAAAAACTAGAAGAAATGAATACATTCCTAGACATATACAGCCTACCAATATTAACCATAAAGAAATCCAAAACATGAACAGATTAATAACAAGCAACAAGATTGAGACTGTAATAAAGTTTTCCAGGAGAAAAAAGTCCAAGACCTGATGGCTTCATTGCTGAATTTTACTGGACAGCTAAATAACTAATGCCAATTCTACACAAACTATTCTGAAAAGTAGAGAAAGAAAGAATACTTCCAAACTTATTCTATGAGGCCAGTATTACCTTGATACCAAAACCAGAAAAACAAAAAAGAAAAGAAAGAAAACTACAAGTCAATATCCCTGATAAACATTAATGCAAAAATCCTCAACAAAATACTAGCAAACTGAAATCAACACATTAGAAAGATCATTCCATCATGATCAAGTGGGATTTATCCCAGAGTTGCAAAGATAGTTGAACATGTACAAATCAATTAATATGATTCATCGTATCAATAGAATGAAGGGCAAAAATCATGAACATTTCAACTGATGCTGAAAAGTATTTGATAAAATTTAACATTTCTTTATTGATAAAGACCCTCAAAAAACTGGGAAGGAACATAACTCAACACAATAAAAGCCATACACAACAGACTCAAAACTGGTATCATCCTGAACGAGAAAAGAATAAAAGCCTTTTCTCTAAAATCTGGATTAGGACAAAGATACCCACCGTCACTAGTGTTTCTTAACATGGTACTGGAATTCCTAGCTAGAGCCGTCAGACAAGAGCGAGATATAAAGGGCATCCAAATCAGAAAGGAAAAGTCAAAGTATCATTGTTTGCAGATGATAAGATCTTGTATTTGGGAAAAAAGAAACTAAAGACTCCACAAAAAAAACTATTTGAATTGATTTTTAAAATTCAGTTAAGTTGAAGAATTCAAAAACAACATACAAGCATCAGTAGCCTTTCTATATGTCAACAGCAAAGAATCTGAAAAAGAAATCAAGAAAATAATTCTATTTACAATAGCAACAAATAAAATTAAATACCTAGGAATTAACCAAATAAGTGAGTATTCATATAAGAAACTGAAGCAAACACACACACAAAAAATGGAAAGACATTCTATGTTCATCAATTAGAAGAATCAATATTGTTAAAATGCCCATACAACCCAAAGCAAGCTACAGATTCAACGCAATCCCTATCAAAATGCCAATGACATTATTCGCAAAATAGCAAAAAAAAAAATCCTAAAATTTACATGGAATCACAAGAGATCCAGAATAGCCAAAACATTCCTAAGCAAAAACAACAAAACTGGAGGAATCACAATACCTGACTTCAAATTATACTGCAGAGCTATATCAACTAAACAGCTCAGCACTGGGATAAAGACAGAAACACAGACCAATGGAACAGAATAGAGAACCCGGTAACAAGTTCACACATCTACAATGAACTAATTTTCAACAAAGATACCAATAGCATATACTGGGAAAAGGACAGTCTTTTCAAAAAATGGTGCTGGAAAAACTGGATGGATATGCAGAAGTTTCATATGCAGAAGAATGAAACTAGGCCTCTATCTTTAGAAAAAAGTGAAACTAGACCCCTATCTTTAGAAAAAAGTGAAACTACATCCCTATCTTTAGACTATATACAGAAATAAAATCAAAATGGATTAAGGACTTAAATCTAAGGACTCAAATTATTAAACTAATTTTTAAAATGGGAAAATGCTCCAGGACATTGGACAGAGCAAAGATTTCTTGATACCCCACAAGCACAGGCAATCAAAACCAAAAAGGACAAATGAGATCACCTCAGGTTAAAAAGTGTGTGCACAGTAAAATAAACAATCTGTGCACAGCAAAAGAAACAAGGTGAAGAGACAACCCACAGAATGGAATAAAATATTTTAAAACTATCCTTCTGACAAGGAATTAATAACCTGAATATATAAGGAACCCAAACAATTCTATAGAAAAAAAATCTAATAGTCTGATCAAAAACTCTAATAGTCTGATTTTTTCAAGAGAAGACAAACAAATGGCAAATAGATATAAGAATAAGAAAAGTCTCAATGTCATTGATCATCAGAAAATATTCCAGTTTTGCTTCCAAATCAAAACTGCAATGATATATCATGTCAGACCAGTTAAAATGACTTTTATCCAAAAGACAGGCAATAACAAGTGCTGACGAGGATGTAGGAAAAAGGCAACCCTACTGCACTGTTGGAGGGAATGTAAATTAGTGCAACCACTATGGAGAACAGTTTGTAGATTCCTCCATATACTAAAAATACAGCTACCATATGATCCAGCAATCCCACTGCTAGGTATATACCCAAAAGAAAGGAAATCAGTATATCAAAGAGATATTTACATTTCCATGCATATTGCAGTGATATTCACAATAGTTAAGATTTGGAAACAACCTGAGTGTTCATCAGCAGACAAATGAATAAAGAAAATGTGCTACATATATACTATAGAATATTATTCAGCCACAAAAAAATGAGATCCTGTCATTTGCAACAGCATGGATGGAACTGGAGGTCATTATGTTAAGTGAAATAAGTCAGGCACAGAAAGATAAATATCACATGTTATCACTTGTTTGTGAGACCTAAAAATTAAAGCAATTAAACTCTTGCAGATAGAAAGTAAAAGTATAGTTACCAGAGGCTAGGAAGGGTAGTAGAGGGTAAGAGTAAAAAGGAGATGGTTAGCGGTACAAAAAATAGAAAGAATGGATGAGATCTAGTATTTAACAGCACAACAGGGAGACTGTAATTAATAATTTTTTATAAATGTTTAATAACTAAATGTATAATTCAACTATGTGAAACACAAAGGGTAAATGCTTGAAGTGGTGGGTACTCCACTTAACCTGATGTGATTATTACATATTATATTCCTGCATCAAATATCTCATGTGCCCTATAAATATATAAACCTACTATGTACCCACAAAAATTAAAAATATATGTAATATTAAAAATACAAAGAACAATGGAGAGCTATTGAATATTTTAAGTGACAGAGGTCTGCATATTAAAAAGATCATTCTGGCTGAAGAGTAGAGAGTGGATTATGAGCGTTACATGGGGCACAGTGGATATAGAGTTTAACCAGCGAAGAGACTATTGATAGAGTCCATGTAATAGATATGACAGCTTATAACAGCATAGTGGTAGTAGAGATGGAAACAAAATGATGGATTAGCTGGCTTTAAAAAGTATATCCATCAACCTAATCTACTATAAGCAAAAAAGGAGATTATCTCAGGATATTAAGTACCTTATAGAATTTCTAGCAGGACAAAAGCACCAAGATGGAATGCCCCACAACCAGAAGCAACACAACAAAGAGGAAAGTCTATCACACTATAAGACTGAAGCACGGTTCACTGGAAACCTCCAAGGCCCTCATGATGCTAAGGACCAGAAAGTACAACTCCTGCCATAGCTGCCCCCAAAGAGTCATCATCTCCACAACTGTGTTTGGTGCATGGTCTGAGCTCCTCCTATGTGAAGCTACCTCTCATTACTTGTGTTCACCTTGCAAAATTCACATGGATGCATCTGCCTAACAGAATCCAAGGCTAATAAGAAATCTTAGCTACAAAAAAAAAAAGTAAATGTTATCTTTAACTTTTTAGCCTCAAAACCACAGGAAAGGGCACACTTGTGAGGGATAGAGTAGATGACTAGGCCAGACTTAAGTACTGGTTACACATACAAAAAATGAATTGGACTTTGTGATAGATTTGATAAAAGGGATGAAACTGAGCAAGGTATAACAACTCTAGGGTTTTTACTTCCCAGCTTGATGGATGATAGATTATATTCAGTGAATTTTGCTTGAAAGTAGTAAACATAAGTTTGATTTTGAACACATTGAAATTGAGGTAGCTTTAAGACAGCCAAGAGAAAATATCAAATAGATAGCTGGGTATACAAGAGAAAGTCTTGCTGGAGATATAAATTTATCAGTCATCTGTAATAATTGAAGTCATGTTGTATTCATTTTCTATTGTTGCATCACAAATTACCACAAATTCAACCACTTAAAACAACACCCATCTATTGTATGAAGTATCAATTTCCATGGGTCAGGAGTCCAGGCAGGGATAAACTGAGTCCTTTGCTCGGGGTTTTACATAGCTGCAATCAAAGTGTTGGCCAGGACTTCAATCTAATCTTCAACTCCGGTTCTCTTTGAAACTCACTGATTGTTGACAGAAATTAGTTCTTTGCGGTCATAGGACTGAGACCCTCAATGCCTGGAGGCTGCCTGCCATTCCCTGCTCTGCAGCCCTCTTCAGAAAATAGCGATTCACTTCTACAAGGTCAACAACAGAGCTTCCTGTCTCTCTCACTTTGAATCTCTCTCATTTTGCATTTCAAGGCTCGATTTTAAAGGGTTCACTGGATCTGGTCAGGCTCAACTAGGATGATCTCCCTTTTGATTAACAAAAGATCATCTTATAAGTGACCTAAGTTACATCTGCAAAATCCTTCCATCTTTGATACTCTCAAGTTCCATCTGCACTAAAGAGAGAAATATACAGCATGTGTACATCACAGGATGGGAATCTTGGAGGCCATCTTAGACTTCTGTTTACCACACACATCAGAAGGTGCTGTATCTTAGAGAGAAAGTATAGACTGAGAAGAGCATAGAGCCTAAGAAAACAACGATGAACCAGTCCAGTATTTAATAATGGGAGAGAGATGTCTGAGATTGACATAGAGAAGTAGAAACTCTATTATTTTTAATGTTTTCCTAATTGAAAGTCTAATGTGCTTAATTATAATACACCAAAGTATTTTAAATAATTGATCTATTTCAGACTTTGCAGCCTTACAGAGAAATATGATATGGCCTGAGAAGTTTATCAATAGTTTAGACTCACAACTCTGTAGTTTCTAAATAGAAATTTGAAAAGACCTAGTAAAGCCTCCTTGTTTTATTAATGATGACACTAATCATAATGACTTTGCCAAAGTCATTCAGTGACCTCCTGACTCTGAAATCAGTATTAGCTTTTATCTTTAAGTGTGTTCCATGAGATTAAAATTTGCTGCGATACTTTATGCAGAAAATTATCATCTTTAAAATCTTTTTCTCTAGTGCTCCAGGACTTCCCCTCAATAATTTCCTATATATAACCCATTCAAAAGGCCATAAACATTAGTGTATAAAACACTATTCCATATATTGCAAGCATATTTTCTCCATCTCTACTGAAAATGCTTAAACTATGTTGTAAATTCTATTTTATTACAAGCACATTGTGCCCATTTCTGTTCAAAATACTTGAAATATGTTGTAAATTATATATATTAGTCTTCCCCTACCAGGCCTTTAGACATATATGGGCACTCAATAGCCATTTGTTGTTCATCCATGAAGGACTGGAATTTTCATTGCCTTTGGAACCAAACAAACCAGACTCCATTACATAAAAACTATGGGATTTTGAGAAAGTTGTTTCTATGAATCTGTTATATCTGTTAAATATATATGACTTTAATTCATAATATTTTGAGAATTTAATGAGATAACAGATGTAATATGCCCCAGAGATTACATAATCCTCAAGGTATTGTTTGTTCGCTTTCTTTCCATTGCCTCTTGGTCCTTTCATGAGCAGCCATCTATTCTTTTGTCATCTAGGTTCTCATGAACTAAAAATAATAGAGCCCTCTTATCTTTATTTACATTATATATGCTTTAGTTTTCATATAAATAACTCCATTTTTTATTAAATAAAAGCCATCTCTTTCACTGAGTCTAAATCCATTTTTACCAGCCTATTAAAAAATCTCCAGACATCTGAGAAATATATATTCACTCAATTGGAAGTGAAGAGAATAAATTCCCAAAGGAAAGAGGAACAATACTGGGCAAACAATGACATCATGTCCACTACAGATATTAAACACCAGCGGCAGTTAATATCAATTACTGCTATTCTCTTGCTAAGATTGTCACCCAAAAATATGATTTGAGATAGGAAAAAATACTCCCTTAGAAAAGTATAAAAGAAGCTCCATAAAGAAAGTGAGAAGAGCATGTGTAGTCTGAAAAGACTTCCACTTCACGTGATTGAGAAATCTACCCCCAAGTATGGGCTGCTTCCTCCCTCTACCCTCCTCCTAGGATTGAGATCCCCAGATAAATGTTATGATGCGTGTTTTATTGCTGTTCAATGAATATTTAATATATTTTCCTCTTTGCCGGTATATCATTACAAACAATCCTTTTTTTCTATTAAAATTAGTCTAAGCTGCTTTTCTTTTTCTAATGTTCAGTTTTAAATGGCATTTACTTTTTGTGCCAGGAAGATTTATTTTTTTATTTCTTTAATCAATGTCTTTAGTTTTAAGCTTGAGTTCACTTTATGCATTTTGTCTTGAGAATGTTCATGTTCAGTCAAACTTGTGACAATAACTATAATTATTGCATTTTATGTTTGTAGCCTTTTGATATCACATGCGTAATGTATTTGCTGGCAAAAACACATGTGTTTCAATTGTTCTTCATTAATTCTGGTTCTTGTTTGCAAATTGAGTGTACACACTAACTACAGTGTGGCCATGAGATACAGCAGCCTCAGTGAAGACACCCCTCTATTTTACTGTTCTAAAGAAATGTGTCTTGGATATTTAATAGGCCTCTTTCAATTATAATCAGTAAATGACCAACTCAAACTGGCTTTACAAAAAGGGACTTTGTGGCTACTGAGAGTTTGGAAACTCAAAAGATTTGAAATAAGAACAAAAGAGAATTAAGACAACTCAGATCCTCATGGTGTGAGACTGGTATCTCAATGCTTCTCTGCCTGCTCTTCTCTGCACCTACCCATCTCTTCTCTGTTAGTCTTCAAGTAGTCTTATTCTCTCCCATTAAAATTAATAGCATCTTGTTGCCTAATTTGTCTTCTACCGGCTCCATGGCCCAGGCACAATACCTTTCATATCCACCGCCAAACAGAACAATTCCTGGGAGACCTCTGTCTCAGAGTGGGTTACTTAATCTTCCCTGTACTAAATGATCTTAGACTGGGGGATGTGCCAATATGATTGGTCTTGTCTTCAGCCCTATGAATATTGGGCAAAGAACCACAAAAGAAGGCCCTACTAGAATCATTCAATTGGAAGTAGAGAGAATAAATTTCCAAAGGAAAAAGGAACTATACTGGACAAATAATGACATCATGTCTACTACAGATATTAAACATCATGAATATAAGAGTTAACTTTCAATTATGTGGCATGAGAACTTCAACTTCTCCTTCCAAAAAGAAATAGAAACAAGGACACTTGGCTAAAAGATACTGCTTTAATTTATGCTTTGTTTATTCAAGGGGAAAGTTTCTACCTTGTTGCATTCAAGAAAAGAGTGTAGGTGTCTTCCAAAGCAAAACAGTCTAATTCAGTTATGTTAAATTAAGGTGAATTTCCCGTAAAGAAATGAGTAGTGATCAAATATTCTCTGACAAAGTAACCAGAAGATAAGCATGCTTTGAAGGAAGTCAATGCTTTATCACAGAGCCCAGATCCAAGGAAGGCTTAAAGGGTCTTATAAGTAATTATGAGTTCTGAACTGGTGGCCCTCAGTAAATAACCCATGACAGATTAAAATTAGCTTCTCTACCAATGTTGTGAGCAAATATGTGAAATGTTTTTGTATTAGATGACTAGGCACAGCCAGCTGTCATGTGATGCTTCTTATATTCCAAGGCTAAAAGCTATAGATAATGGCATTAACTAGATGACTAAGATCCCTAAGATCTTGTTAAAATGAGATCCACCAAAGACAAGATCCCCATAGACATTAAAGTTTGGGATGCATCAACCTAAATTAAGTCTATGAAAGCAACAACTCAAAAGCATTCTAGGTTATTATGTCAAGAAATCTGGACTAAATGTAAGTACAAAGAAATGGCTTCAGCCAAGCTGACAAGGAACAGTAAAAAGAACAGCGTTTTCAAAGCAGACTGCAGATTTTAAAAAGCAGAGTTCTAGACAGAAACAAACCCTAGAAATAGCAGTGGCCATTATGACCAAGACAGTATTTATGAGAGGACACTCCTACAAACTGGCAACAATAGCTTTGGGAACAGTATCTTCATATCGTCATAGAGGAATATAGCAAAGGTATATTCGTGTGTGTGTGTGTGTGTGTGCATGTTTGTGTGCATGTGCATGTGTGTGCATGTGCATGTGTGTGCATGTGCACGTGGTGTGTGTGTGCATGTGTGCGTGTGTGTGTATGTGCATGTGAGCGTGCATGTGCGTGTGTGTGTGTGTGTGTGTGTGTGTGTATATGTGTGTACCCTCTCACATGAGCAGGCATATTTGAGCTTGTTGCCTGTGTGTTTGTCTGAGGTTTCCACCATCTCCTTTTTGCTTCTCCCATCCCTATCTCCTGGATGTTCTATATAACTGCCATCTTCTGGCACAATTTTTCCTTCAACTCCTCTTGCCAGAAAGAGAGATAAGAATACACAAGGGAAAAAAAAAGCTGAGAGTCTTCAATTAAAATTTTGTTACACTTAAGGAAAGAACATAGATGTTTTCCAAATAAAAACACAGTTTAATTGACTACAATTAAAATCAAAGTTATGTTAAATTAAGGTAAATTTTTCTTAATTTCTTTAATGTGCAATCATATTTAAAACAACATGCTCTTTTAAAGTGCTTTTTAATTATTTTTCTTTTTGCATTTTTAGAGATCAAAAACATAAAAAGTGATTGAATTTTCCTGTTCTATCTCCTCTCTCTATAAATGCATTTCTTTCAAACCTGTGCATCTGTCCAAATTTAAACTGGGATCTGAATATATTAGCCTGAAAATATACTGCCAATTGTAATAATGTCTACATTTTTACATTACAAACAAATATTTGCCAAACTTTCTCTGATGCCTCCAAATATTTTCAAGAGGCTGTATAGGCTGCATGAAAAGGGAAAAGATCCTGGATAGAAATAACTTACAACGAACATTAACAAATCCAAAAATCATAAAGATTTATCAAAAGGCCAACAGGTTTAGGCAACTGGCTCTGCCCAACGTGCTAACCAATCCCTAGCTCAACAAGTGTTGCTATTGCTGTAGGCAAAGCTCTAATATACTATTTTGTGCATTAGTTGATACACAGTACTCCACAATGTTGGCAGAAGTCTCAGATAGACACAAAGAACTGTAATTCACCTCCATCAACACTCAGGGAAATGAAATCTCACCACCACAAGACAAGTTTGGGTTCTTGCCAGTCTGTCATACTAAGCTGTAATTTACCTATGGAATCAAGACCTAATAGAAGGGAACACATACATAGAAGTACAGACAGGCTGATTTTATAAGCTTTCAACCTTGCTGCTGCCCTCTGAAGCAAGAATCAGAGCTAAGCGGATTCATCAGGATAGTCTAGAGTGGTTGCAAGAATGAAAGAACGAAGTAGGCAGGCGTTATAATATATACAATACCTTCCTTCCCTCCATGGTGTGAAAGAGTCATAGCCTAATGGCAGAGAATCTGGTCCTGAATCTTTTTATCAAACTGGCAAGCAATGTGGTTCACAGATGGGGGCTTTGCCACTTCTCTCATGCCTGTATACAAAAACAGCTGAGATGAAGCATACTGCACCTGCCACAGTTTCTGGAAGTTTCAGAGGAAAGCCAAAGAACAGTAAATTATAGTTGACTGTCTAGAAGAAAATGAAGATGTTTATAATATCTGTAATGGGAAGAAAATAACATCCCATTGAATCTTTTAAACTTACAATTATCTTTTTAATGCCTACAGTTATTTTAAATGATAAAAAGCTGTAATATAGTTTTCGTGAGCATGGAAAAAAATCTTGCAAATGGTTGGTTGTTTTCTGCTTGGTTAGTTGGTTGTTCTTAACTAGTACCATTGCCCTGCAAACTCATACTAGAAAACAGAACACATTAATACACACACACATACACATAAACCAAACAATTATCCCATCACCTAGAGATAACTACAATGTGTTGGACAGCTTTGCAAATTTTTATTTATGCATAGATTTTTTTAATGAATCATACTATCCATAGTATATTCTAATATTATTTTAAATATGTAATAGTACACAGCTACAAGGTCATTTTAATGGCTGCCTGATAAGCCATTAAGTAGAGTATAATTTATTTAACTAATCACATTGAGATTTCCTATTTTTAACTATCACAAATAACATTGTAATAAACATGCTTGTATATATAGCTTTTCATACTTTATCTTGGGGTAGAATTGCTGTATTAACACAAATACATATTTCAAGGCTTTTGAGATACACTAGTACAAGTTGGTTTCGAGGTCATCTTTACTTATCACAATATAAATTGCTTTTTACTGTCCCCAAATTTATTTTACTCAATCTGATGGTGACCAGGGTAGGCTGCAGTCATAAAACAGACTCCTGGTACATTTGGAAGATCTCAGATGGAAGAGTACAACTTTACTGATATTTCTGCTCCACCTTTTGAATCTGTCTTCTACTTTTTAAATAGTTAGAAAAAAAATCTAAGTGGTCTCTTCCAACTTGGAAGATGTTATAAAAGATAAGTCCTTTGCAGGGCTCAACGCAAAATGAAAATGTGAAAAGATGAAATTGTTGAAAAATTACTGAGACTGTCAAAACAGCAATAGCAGAGCATTAAACAAAACATGGGCCTTCTGAGTTCAGGGCCCTGTGCAACCACACAGGTCCCTGGTATAGAAAGTGGTGCTAGTTTCATGCTCACCCACAAGCTCTCTGCCATGATTACTTGCTAATCCACAGCCAGTTGTCAAACCTACTGCTTTATTTCTCAGAAATTCATACTCCATTGAAGAACAAGCAATATCCTTTATGCAACTGCTGATGTAACCATTTGTGACTTCCCATTAACTATATCCAACCACACTTTCCCTACACTTCATATAAAAGGGGGAAAAATCATCCGAATTCTATAAATGAATAAGGTCATCAGCTGTCAGGGAACAGTTTAAATTTATAACAAACACCATCTTTATTTAACCCAGCAAAGATGAAGCGCCCATAAAAATCACATTGAAACAAAAACCTCATGCATGAATGTTATTTTTCCAAATTCTTGAAGTTTGTGCATGTTTATAACTATCTGTTTTAACTCAGCCAACACATAAACTTTAATTTTTAAAGTTTTTTTTTTAATTTGAAAATCATTGGTCTATGTGTTAACATTGAATTAAAGTAATCAACACAAAACTAAAGGAAATCAGGAAATGGGCTGAAATTTGGCAACCAAAAGACATTTTATATTCAATGCCTCCCTTTTCTATTGCTTTTGGTTTGGTTTCCATGGAAATGTATATTTGCTGCAAGCCAAAGCTTTTTGTGGTCTTAGCTATAGGGGGAAAAGAAGTAGAAATAAACGCAGATAGGTAGTCAGAAGAGATGTTAGCTTAAAATATTTGTAAGGCATATGCAAGCCTTAGAAATTGGATGAAATTCTGATTGCCCCACTGAGCTCTTAATAATCTTTGCAAGTAAACCAGTTTGCTTAAAAATATGGGTATATCAACCCAAGAAACACAGAAAATATGTTTATTTTGGCAACAATATGTTAAACCAGGCTTTATATATAATACTCATCTTTATTTTATCCATCAGACATTCATTATTATTAAACAGACCTTTACTGAGCACCTACTATATACCAGACACTGCATTATATACCAGGGCTACACAGGAGTTTAAGTTAGTTTATTTCCGTGGCTGGTAAAATGCAAGCAATGTTAATTAATTCAGTATTTAACAAACATATATAGGGCATCTTCTCTGTGGTGGACTCTGGAGCACACAAACATGAAACTAAGTAAGACTGTTCATATAGGGTATTAAATGAATGGTGGAAGGGAACATGAAACAGTCATAATAATCATAATTTAATGCAGTAAAATAACGTGCCATTGAACAGGCTAGCAGTTTCCACAGATACAGCCCATGCAATTCAATGCAGAATATGAAAGTACTCTGAATTGGGTTTTAACGATCAGAGGCAAAGAAGTAATTGAGTCATGAGAAAAATAAGTATTAGAGAAAATGAAGAGAATGGAGGAGTAGACAAACAATTTAGAGGAAAATAAAAGTAAAGAGAGAATGTAAGGAAAAATTATAGGAGAATAGCAGAGAGAAGAAAAGGAATAAGAGCAGAACCAAGATGTAAACCATCAATGTCCAATGCCTGAAGAAGGGGATGAGTGGAGAAGGAAAGAGGGCTCTGTGAAATATCATTTGCACAAAAACAGGACAGCAGGCGTATGCTATAATTTGCTGGGTCCATTGCGTAATTGATAGGATCAGGATCAATCCACCGGAGGGACATCTGTGGAATACTGTCTAGTTCTTGGAAAGGAATGGTCCCATGTGGGGTATGTGGGCTAAAACAGGCAGCACGCAGGATTACAGTAGAAAGATTGTGTTCCTTATAACCACCAACTTTCACACCTTTGTGATATCTAAGGAAAGCAACTTGTCCAAAGGGTGATGCAGAATTAAATCTGTGCCAATTTTTTTCTATTTGGATTTTCTTTCTATGAATAGAAACAAATTTCAAATATAACCTTTATCCTTTATTATTTAAAATCAATGGCCAATATGCAAAACTGTTTCTGTAAACCCTATCATGGCTATGCCAGATACAGCACAGCACTTCTCCATGGACCAAGTAGTAACCAAGGAGACTGAATCAATAAACATATCATTTGTTAAAGATGCCAAGATTTCATATGGAATATGACATTGGCAGGGAGTACATTTTAGATTGTCACTCAAATTTGCACTTAAAGCCATGTTAGCAGATATCTGCATAACCTTTGTCTAAATGCTCCCTATTCTAAATGCTTCAAAAATACATGTTTGTACTCTTATCTAAAAATCATTGCCTTCGTAGAAAGAACTGCTCCTAGTCAGAGAAATCAGATGAGTCCGCCTTTATTTATAAAGTCATGTTGGGCGAGGATAGAGATTTAACACTAAAGACCGGTAATTTATCACACGTTGTTTAGCAGTGAATTCATAGCTAGCTATAAACTCCAGAGATTAAGATATTGAGTTATTTTTAACTTCTGACTTTGCATTTTAAAATAACACTGCCATTTTCTAGCCAAAAGTAGGCAAATGCTAAGTCCAGAGAATGTGATGGTAATGACAGCCTTGCACCCAATGTGAATATCTTTCCTACTTATACTAGCCATGCAATGTCCCACTGTCACTACCCCTGCCACCATCACCACCCTTTGCTAGTTTTAGTTTCTCTTTTGGTTTACAACAGTTTTACAGTGACCATAATAGATACATGTGACAGTCACTTTATTTCACTGAAATAAAGTTTTAATCTGTGACCACAAATTCTGTAATTTATAATACTAGCACTTGAATACTGAGACTTCAAGAGCCCTGGATGAGTCAAACACATTTGGACTCTGAAAGTTCAAGTCTTTGCAACTTATGAGAACAAAGTATGTGAACATTGGGGTGAGTATCTAATCTTCAACCAAAGCAAACATGATCTTTTGGGAGACTCTAAGAGTTGTCTGCAGAGCCTGAGCCTGAGATTGCAAGAAAAAATATACTGGAGCACCTTTTATCTCAATTCAGAATTAAAATGGAATGTTCGTCACCCCAACTGTACACATAGATGCTTCTGCCACAGTGGTTTTTGTATAAGGCAGGTGCTCATGACATCAGGTGATTCTGCGAGCATATTAGAAGTGTTTGTCCCTCAAGTCTTTTGTTGGCTTTGTGTCCACAGCTGTTATCAAAACTTTTCTCTGTTTAAGCCATTTTTCTTTCCAGCTGCACACTAATTATGCAATTGATGTTCAGTTATGTGAACATATTATAGAAAAACATTTTTGTTCCTCCTCCTACAGCTCAAAGTACTTTAGTTATAGTACTACCAGTATTATTGTCACTGGATTGAAAACAAACCTTTCACACATGAGAGAGAGAAATAAATTGGAGGACGGAGATCAGGGAGAGGCTCCGTTCTTGGTCGTTTTAACTACACATCAATGTTCTTGGAGGTTGTGCTGCTTACATTTTGGAAGGAAACACTGCTATGTTCTTCTCCCTCATCATGATGATTTGAAGCATTTACAGTAGAATCCTTCACCCTGAAAATATCCACAGGGTTTTTCAAAGAGAAAGGGCTCATGAAAGCAAGCAGTTATTTTTTGTCCTCTCACTAGCCATAGTGCAGAACGTTCTCACGTTTGATTTGCAAACTGCATTTGCTGAATTTCTGTGGCAGCCTTTCAGACAAAGAAAGAAGAGGTTTTGTAAACTGAGATTAACTAAATAGTGTGGTCTAATCCCGTCTAGTTGGTGTTTATGCATGCTTCACTGTGGGATTTACAGCCTTCGCTCATGGGAAGATAGAATAAATGTAGTGAACACAAAGAATCCAGGCTTTGTGTTTCTGGAATTAGGATCAGGTTCAGGTGGGAATCCATCAGAAGATTTATCTGAAAACAAGGTATGGAAATAGTGAGAAAGAAGAAATGAAACTCTCTTAGCTTTCCTGAAGACCCAGTTAAGATTATCTTTAAAAAGGAAAACACTCTTATACAAGAATAAACTCTATACAATAATAAACACAATGACAAATTTGTTTGATAAAAAGTAGCTCTTTGGCTTGTTTCTCACTGTGATGGTTTCCTCCATTTCTGACCCTAAGTTCCTGCCACCAGAAGTACCATACCAATGTTAGAGACATATTATTTGTCATGCATCTGGAAGATTCTTGGACTTATAACCCATCAGGCTTGTCAGTTAAGAGATGACAGTAATTGACAGAGGGCAGTGGCTGTGTCCTGAAAGGTTAAGAGTAGAATGTAAGCTATGTCTAAAATGTTCCCACCGACTTCATTCTACTTTATTAAGCTGTTTCAAAGACTACATTCATTCTTTTCACTCCAGATCAAGTTGACTGATAAGGAGCTTTTATTATTTCTTCTCACCTGGATAAGAAAGGGCCTACTTGTTATGAGAGGTCCTTTTGTTAGATGGTATATGTCTTTCGTGTTCATGTTTTCCTTTGGTCCTTCACTGCCTCTTGGATTTTAATCAGCTTTCACCTTGGGAGAGCTGAGGGCAGCTGGGGATCAAGATTGTGATAGCTTTAGCTGCACAAAAGTGATAGGATATGACACTCCAAGGAACAAAGCCAAAATAAGAAAACCTACATATTTGTGTCCTTATTGCATTCCTACCTCTTAGATAATCTTGTCAGTGATATAACAAAGATGACTTATGTGGAAGGAAACAAAGAAGAACAAGTTGCTTTGTACAATGCAGATACATAATGTATAAAGTGTAATTTTATGTAGTGAAAATAAAAGATAAGGAATCTGACAAATATACAGACATCTTTCTGGATTGAACTGGCCATGAAAAATTGCACTACTAATCTCCCATAAAGTGAAATAGTATGTAGCTTTTAAAATGTGTAATGATCAAGGATATTTAACACTATGGGAAAATGTTCCTATTATATGATTAAGTTAAAAGTATGTTAGGAAAGAGATTATCAGCCTCTGGATAAAACGTGGCAGACTGAACAATTCACTTATATTTGTTTCAACCTGAAATCCCATTGAAATTACAGAAAAGCTTTTTTTCTAAGGCATAAATCTAAAAAGATAAAGCAAAAGGGAAAGGAAATTACAACCAGCTAGAGAAGCCAACGGATATTGGAAACTGGAAAGCGGTTAAGTGGTAAGGGGTAAAGAGCAATGACTGGCCAGATAAAGCCGGGGAGGCAGAAACACAAGCAACTGCAGAGGGGGTGGCCAGGATCATTCAACTTTAATGCGTGTTAAATTAAATACATGTAAAGTTGATAAATAGATTAGAATAAATAGATGATAGATGAATACTTCAGGCATCAAAAAACTCAATTCAGCATAGTTTATACAGTGAACTTCAAAGTTTGGGGTCAGTGTGTTGTCTCATTTTTTTGAGAAACTGTGTATCTTCTCATTTTTTTAAGCTGACATCTAAGATTTTTTTATCATGTTTAAATATTTGTGAGGTATATACTACCAGTAAATCATAAACATTGATTTTTTTAAAAAATTTTAATTTCCAATTTTGAATTTAATAATGGAAATTTCATGCCTTTATAATTTTATGCCCATTGTCATGAATTTTTAAATGAAATGTTAAAGATCTTATTTAATAAGTATTCCTTTTCTTCCTTGAACTTGTACTTCCATTATACTTTCCTCACAGCTATTCTAATGAAGTATTTACTTTTATGCTTGAAAATCCTTTACAGATATTCTATCATGCTTCTCTACAACAAAAATATTTTTCAATTTTAAATTAAAATTTAATTTTCTAGTATCATAAAGCTCTAAGTAATCAAAATATCTTCTAGTTATGTCAAATGTTATTACAGAATCAGTCAAATTGCCATAAAGTTGTAAATTATTAAAAATTATGAATAAAGAAAAATTTATTGGAAATACTATTGTTTATCAGGTAAATGAGGGATTGATTTTGATGCCTCAATTAAGGGAGCTCTCTTGATGTTATTTTACACCTTAGGTGATAAACCTTAGTGAAACTTAAGTGAGTGGTAGATCCTTCCTGTGTAAAGTGTAAAAGAAGCGATTATGAGAGGGGTGGGAAATGAGAACTGCCACAGCCTCCTTGTTTCATGTGTGTTCCAAAGGTCAATCAGTTTTAGTACAGAGTACATGTAGAAGAAGAAGATCTGGAAATTGATTTCTTTAAAGCTATTTATACCTATTTACCACTTGGATAGTCTTTGACTTTCCAGAGTACTAGCATGAAGTTTGAAAACCACTGGCTTAAATAACAAGGCATTTTATCTCACTGAATCATATCAGCAGAGATAAACAGTTCTAAAGTTGGTTAATTCAGCAACCTAATGATGTCATCAAGGATGCAAGTTACTTGTAGCTTCCTGATCTGCCATTCTTAGTGCAGATAATTTTCTCTCAAGCTAGTCTAGCATCCCTCATAGCCGCAAGATGAGAACTGTACTTGCAGACCACATACAGACATGAAATGTCCAAAGAAAGAAAGAAACTATCTCTTCCTGTGTGTATCACTTAAAACAGTGAATCCTTTCTCTGAGCCACCAAGCTGACTTTCCTCCATGTCTCCTTGGTCAGAATTGCATCACCTGCCTAAGCCAACCCAAACAAGGGAAACAACCATGATTGGCTTAGACCAAACACGAGTCACCCCCAGGGCTATGAGGAGGTCAGCATCTCTGTCCAAAGCACATGACTACAGGGAGGGGTAAGATATCTGAACATGCTTGAGATTTGGTAAGGAAGGATAAAGGAATTCAGGGATGTACACTGAATAAACAACAATGGTTTTAGAAATATATATATTTAAAGCCCAGGCAGAAAAATGTCAGAATGTTTACATCTGTGAATGGTTTTTACACTTTTCCTTTTCTTTATTTCTATTTACATTTTTTTTCTAAAGTCTGTGATAGTAAACACGATGATTAAAAAATTGCCAAATACTTAATATATGAGATTATCACTGACAACATTTGAATGAAGATAGAACAGCAAATTATATATGAACATAAGACAAGCAGAGATTATATTTATATTGTTTCAAGACTCATTTATCTTGTCATCATGATTTAAATATATTTTTATTAAATATTCACTAAGAATCTTTTGCTTCTATTGAAAATAAAAACAACCTTTTAAAGAAGGAAACACATTTTCTAAAAGCCTGCTGTTGAAGCGTTGTGTAATTTGAATTATCTGAATCATAAAGTAATTACTCTTTACTAATAATTTTTTTGTGACAGGGTCTCACTCTAGGGTCTCCACCCAGGCTAGAGTACAGTGGTACAATCATAGCTCACTGCAGCCTCAAACTCCTGGATTCAAGCAATCCTCCTACCGCAACCTCCTGGGTATCTGGGACCACAGGGGCACACCACCACACCCAGCTAATTTTTAAAAATTTTTTGTAGAGACAGGGTCTTGCTGTGTTACTCAGGCTGATCTCAAACTCTTATGCTCAAGCGATCCTCCCTCCTCAGCTGAGATTAAAGGCATGAGCTGCCATGCCCAGCCTAGTTTTTAAGTATTACAAGTGACAGGTAAATTAAGACCACTGCTCTGTGACTATACTTAAATTCTTTCTAATAAATAAAGTTTTGAAGACTTGGTATAAAGTATATTTCTACTCCTTTGAAAGCAAAGCAAGTAAGTTTATTAATGTTTATTCACAAAGCTGAAAGCAATGGTGAAAAGTCACCTACTTCATTCCCCCACCAATATTTTGCACTAAACATGCCAAGAGATATAAGAAATAGCTGATATTTTAAAGTCATTTAGAGCAGATTCCAAAGTTTGGTAGTGCATTCTAAGTTATAAAACAAGCACAATATTGTATTAATGTATCTGTGAGTCAGTGAACATTAGTGCTCAAAATTAATAAGGTCTTGTTGAGTGCACAAGGAGAAACAACTTCATAAAGAAATAATTGTCATACAAATGGTCAATAGAATGTACCATCAGTGGAATGGAAAGGAGCGCAAAGAGAAGAGTGAACACTTGCTCTCAAGGGATAGGGAAGGTTTGGATTCTAATGTTTCCACTGCCTGGAAAGAAAGCACCTAACATCAGGCACCAAAGCAAACAATAGAAACAGCTATCCTTTACTGAGTGCATACACTTTGCTGAGCACTGTGGTTTATGAATATCAACCCAATTGATGCCCCAAAATGCTAAGATGATGAAACTGAAGCAAAGAAATGGTTAAATGACTCAACCAAGGTAACACAGCTGGTGTGCATCAGAACGGAGATTGGAACTCAGGCAGGATTTGTCTTTAAAATGCTACAATATACTGCCTCAGCTATGCTAAAGTATGGGAATATGGAGTTAGCATGGTACATTGAGAAAAAATGATTTGATGACAAGGTGGATCAGGGTTTTAATTCTCACTGTCACTTATTATCTTGGGCTAGTCTCAATCTCTCCAAGAATCATTTATTTTTTTTCTCTTCAGTAAAATTGGACAATAAAATCTGAAGGGCAAAAGACTTTGTAAGCTTTAGAGGTATATCCATCAAGTACCTAACCCAAGAGCCTGGTCCAAAGAAGAAACTGATTGATCTACTCTCAAAGAAGCGCTTGAAAATACATAATCCCGAATTATGTATTTTCAAACAGACAAACACTATAGAAACATAGGTGAAACTAAATAGAAAGACAGCTATTACAAAAGCTTGTCCAAATAATGGGATCCTCTAACAATCATTATTTAAATGAAAAAGTGTTATGCAATCTGTAAAAACATAATTTATTCTCTACACCTCATTAGTGACAACATTAAAAAATGTACATGAATGCAAGAGATTAAAATAAATACAGTAGTCCTTAGAGTGATGTTACAAGGTTGGCTAAGTAGAAGATGGTCTTCTCATATACCACCATATCAACAAAAATTCTAAATCCATCCATAGTTAAAAGTGTGTCAGCAGGAGCATCAGGATTCAGGTAGGTGTTTATGAAACCCCTTCAGAGCTGCGGCCCTAAGAGCGTCATTTTGATAATACAGACAAACACCAGGTGGCTGATCTGCCCTATTCTGCCCCACTCTGCCTTCCTCCACTGAGGTGCCAGCTCAGAGCTATTTACACAAGGACCCAAAAGAGACTCGCACATATCTCACGTAGGAAGACTCACCCATATCTCAGCCTAGTAATCTGAGCTTCCTTGACACTCCCACCAATCTCCATCTAACAGAAGATTCTGAGGCAGCCCAGCCTCAGCTCTGGCCCCATCTGAGCTGGGACCTGTAGGGAGATATGTACTTGTCTGGGACAATGAGAACGACTCTCCAGCCACCATCCCACAGGAGATTCTGAGGAGGCCCAGTCTCAGCTCCAGGACCTCCTGCTGCAGTTGAAGAGCTATGCTATCTGTGCAGAAACTTGCTGGGCAACATGCACTCCTCTAAGCCAGGCCTTCAAGCCTCCGTCCCACTGCAGAGCCCCAGAGGGCTTAGTCTCAGTTTTAGAACTTCCTGCTATATCCAGGAAACTATCCCACCTGCCTGGGGACCTTCCAGGAGACACACACTCATCTGAGCCAATGTTGCAGGCCTACCAGCCTCTCCCAAATAGCAGATATGAAGAGGATCCCATCTCAGCTCAAGCCCCTCTGTTGCAGTCAAGAAACTACCCCCAGTTCTGCAGGAACATGCTGGATGAATAAGTCTGCCTGAGCCAATGAGATAGGCCCACCAGCCTCCTCCCCAAAGCAGATCTCAAAGGAGCCCTATCTCAATTCCAGCTCTCTTCACTACTGTCAGGGACCCATCATGACTGTGCAGAGACCTGCTGAAAGATAAACCCATCTAGACCATCAGAACAGTCTTCTGGAGACAGGTCCATAGCCAGAATTCCCACAAACCCCAAATATCATTCTTGGGTCTTTTCCAGGTACACCTGGGCCAGAAAGCTCCATCAATCTTGGAGCTTTGTGAGACTCATGGTAAGCCTGGGCTTGGAGTGTTCTCTATTGCCAAGATGGCTGCTGTGGTCAAAGGCTCAGGGAACACAAGTGAGTTGGCTTAGAATCCCTAAAAGTCTCTCTGAAGAAGGACAGGCACAAACAAACCCAGACTGAAAACACCAAAATAAATACCAAATCCTTCAATGGGGAGTTATCTTTGCACTTCCATAAAGGTAAAGAGCATACAGGGAAAGATGACTTCACCAAACAGACAAAATAAGAAACCAGAGACTGATTTTAAAGTGATGGAGATATGTGATCTTTTAGACAAAGAATTCAAAATAGCTATTTAAATGAAGCCCCACAAAGTTTAGAAAAATGCTGGGAATTAATTCAGAAATTTACCTAAGAAATTTAACAGAGATATCAACATATATTTAAAAAACAAAAGAAATCCTTGAGCTGAACAAAATGCAAGGAATGAAATAAAAAATGCAATAGAGATCATAAAAAGCACAGTTGTTTAAACAAAATAAAGAATCAGTGACCTTGAAGATACAAAGAGAGGGTATTTGAAGATACAAAGAGAGGAAAAGAATGTAAAAGCAATGAAGAATCTTATGGGAACTATGAGACGATATCAAAAGAGCAAATATATAGGTTGCTGTAGTTAAAGAAGGAACTGAAAAACACAAAGGGGTAGAACGTTTATCCAAAGAAAAACTTACCAAACCTAAAGAAAGATACAAATACCTAAGTACAAAAAGGTCAAAAGTCTTTAAGACGATTCAACCCAAATAAAAATACTCCAAGAAATACAATAATCAAACTTTCAAAGGCCAAAGACAAAGAAAGGATCCCGAAAGCAGTAAGAGAAAAAAAGCAAATAACATATAATAAAGATTGAATAGGCCTAATAGCAGACTTCTCAGCAGAAACTTAGGGCCAGGAGGGAGTGGGATGATATGGTGAGGGTATATAAAGGAAAAAATAAATAAAACCTGCCAATGAAGAATACTATATCCAGCAAGGCAACCCTCCAGAAATGAAGGAGAGATCAAAATTTCCCAGATAAACAAAAGCTGAGAGAATTTACCACTACCAGATTTGTCCTATAAGAAATGCTACAGTTCTTCAAATAGAAAGAAAATAATATTAATGAGATTGTATACTAATATTATAATCATGGTGTTTAAACTTAAACCACATCATTAATAAGAAGACTAAAAAACAAAACTATTAAAAATAATACTAAAACAATTTGTTAAAAGACAGGCAGTATAAAATGTAAATTAAAACATAAAAATTCAAAATGTGAAGAAGTTCATGTGCATGGGTGTTTTTTGTTTACTTATTTCTCTTTTGTTGTACAATCAAAGTTAAATTTGTATCAGTTTAAAATAATAGTTATAACTGTAGGATATTTTCTGTAAGCCTCATGTAAGCCACAATGCAAACACCTATAAAAGATACACTAAAATTAAAAGCAACAAATTAAAACATACTACCAGAGAAAATTGCTTAACCATAGAGAAAGACAGTAAGACAGGAAGAAAGGAAGAGAGGAGTTACAAAACAACTTAAAAGAAGTAACAAAATAGAAGTAATAAAGTCCTTACATATCAGTAACAGTATTGAATGTAAATGGATTAACTTCTCCAATTAAAAGACATAAACAGGTTGACTAGATTAAAAAACAAGACCTTACTATATGCTGTCTACAAGAAACTCACTTCACCCACAAAGATACACATAGACTGAAAGTGAAGGGATAGTAAAAGATATCCCATGCAACTAGAAACTAAAAAGAAAAAAAAAATAGGAGTAGTTATATAAGATAAAATAGATTTTAAGTCAAACACTGTAAAAAGATGTTTTAAAAGGTCATTATATAATGACAAAGAGGTTCATTCAACAAGATTATATAATAATAGTAAATAAGTATGCATCCAGTACTGGAGAACTCAAATATATAAAGCACATATTAAGAAATCTAAAAGGAGAGATAGGCTGTAATATAATAATAGTAGGGGACTTTAACACCCCATCTTTTTGTTTGTTTGTTTGTTTGTTTGTTTGTTTTATGGGCTTTTATTTTCTATGCTTTAAGTTCTGGGATACATGTGCAGAATATGCAGGTTTGTTACATAGGTATACATGTTCCATGGTGGTTTGCTGCACCCTTCTACCCATCATCTACATTAAGTGTTTCTCCTAATGCTGTAAATCCTCTAGTCCCCCCACCACATAACAGGCCCCAGTATGTGATTTTCCCTTCCCCGTGTCCATGTGTTCTCATTGCTCAACTCCTGCTTATGAGTGAGAACATGCAGTCCACACCCCATCTTAAGCAACAGACAGAACACCCAGGCAGAAAATTCACAAACAAACATCAGAGTTAAGCTATAGTCTAGAACAAATAGACCTAAGAGACATTACATTCTGTAATTTCATCCAACTTCCCTTCAGCAAATGGAACATTCTCCAGGATGGACCATATGTTAGGCCAAAAAGCAAGTCTCAACAAATTTTTAAAAGTCTAAATCATATAAGGTATCTTTTCTGACCACAACAGAATAAAATTAGAAAGCTAGAGGAACTTTGGAAGCAATACAAACACATGGAAATTAAACAACATGTTCCTGAACAACCAACAGGTCAGTGAAGAAATTAAAAGGAAAATGTAAAGTTTTTGAATAAAATTCAAATGGAGACACAACGTACCATAACTTATGAAATACAGCAAAAGGGACACTAAAAAGAAATATTATAGCGATGGATGTATATATCAAAAATATAGAAACATTCCTCTTAAATAAACTAACAATGCACTTAAAAGAACTAGAAAAGCAAAAATAAAGCAAAACATGGTTAGTAGAAGGAAAGAAATGTTAGAGATCAGACCAGAAAATTGACACTATAAAAATATAAAAGATCACCAAAATAAATAGTTGCTTTTTAAAATAAGGAAAATTGACAAACCTTTAGTTAGACTAAGAAAAAAGAGAGAAGACCCAAATACATAAAATCAGAGATGAAAAAGGAAACATTACAACAGTTACAACAGAAATACAAAGGATCATTTGAGACTACTATAAACAACGAGATGTCAATAAATTGGAAAACCTAAAATAAATGTAAAAATTCCAAGGCACATATAACCTACCAGGATCAAACCAGTAAAAAATGGAAAACCCTGACCAGACCAATATTGAGTAATAAGACTGAAGCAGTAACAAAAAGTCTCCCATCAAAGAAAGCCCAGAACATGATGGAATCACTACTGAATTTTACTAGACATTTAAGAAAGAACTAATACCAATTCTGCTAACCTATTTCCAAAAAAACCTGAAGAGGAGAGACTAGAAAAATAAGACAAAACACACACAAAAATAAATCTACAGGCCAATATTCCTTATAAATAGAGATCCAAAAATTCTCAAGAAAATATTAGCAAATACATTAATGGGATAATTTACCATGATCAAGTTGGATTTCTCCCAGGGATGCAAGCATGATTCAACATAATCAAATCAATAAACATGATATATCATATCAATAGAAACAAGGGCAAAAAAAATGATCATTATGTTGATAGATACTGAATGATTATTTGATAAAATCAACATCCTTTTATGATAAAAACCTTCAACAAATTGAATATAAAAGAAGGATACCTCAACACAATGAAAGCCATATTTGATAATCCCACAGCTAATCTCATACTGAAAGGAAATAACTGAGATCCTTTTAAGTAAGATCTCAAAAAAGCAAAGGATGCCCACTTTTAACACTTTTATTCAATGTAGTACTAGAAGTCCTAGCCAAGAGCAGTTAGGAAAGAGAAAGAAAAAGAAGGCATTCAGCTGAAAAAGAAAGAAGTCAAATCATTCTTGTCTGCATAAGACATGTTCTTATATTTATAAAAGCCTGAAATCTCCACCAAAAAGACTCTTAGAATTTGTAACCCATTTTAGTAAAATTGCAAGATACAAAATCAACATAGAAAATCAATAGTTTCTATTTGCTAACCATGATCAATCTGAAAAAAACAATTAAGAAAGCAATCTCATTTATAATAGCCATAAAAATACAATGCCTAGGAATAAATTTAACCAGGTAAGTGAAAGGTCTTTTCAAGAAAAGCTGTAAAACACTGATGAAAGAAACTGGAGGACACCAAAAAATGGAAAGATATTCTGTATTTATGGATTGGGAGAATTACTATTGCTATAATGCCTATACTTCCCAAAATGATCTACAGATTCAATACAATCTCTATCAAATTACCAATGAAATTTATCACAGAAATAGAAAAAAAATTCTAAAATTCATAGAGAATCGCAAAAGAATCCAAATAAAAAAGCAATTCTGAGAAAAATAAAAATGCTGGAATAATCACACTACCTGTTTTCAAATTATATTACAAATCTGTAATAACCAAATCAGCATTGTGCTGGCATAAAAACAGACACATAAACCAATGGAACAGAATAGATAACCCAAAGATACATCATGCACTTACAGACAACTCATTTTTGACAAAGGTGACAAGACCATACACTGGGGAAAATATAGTCTCTTTAATAAATGGTTCTGGGAAAATTGGATATTTACATGCAGAAGATATACAATATACAAAAATCAGCAAAAATTGGATTAAAGACTTAAATGTAAGACCTGAAACTATTAAAATAAAAAGAAGAAGAAGACGACAAGACAAGTGGGATTATATCAAGCTAAAAAGCTCCTGAACAGCAAAGGAAATAACTAACAAAATGAAGAGATAGTTTACAGAATAGGAGGAAATATTTGTAAAATAGCTGTCTGTCAAGGAATTAATAACCAGAATATACGAGGAACTCAATTCCATAACAAAAAAAAAGTAATTTGATTTTAAAATAGGCAAAAGATCTGAATAGACATTTCTCAAAAGAAGACATTTAAATGGCCAACAAGTATATGAAAAAATGCTCAACATGTCTAGTTATAAAAAAAATGCAAATCAAAACCGTAAGGAAATATCATCACAACTTAAAGTGGCTACTATCAAAAAGGCAAATAATAATAATGATAACAAATGCTGATGAGGATGCAGAGAAAGGTTAATGGTCATACAGTGGTTGGTGGGAATGTAATGTAGTACAGCCATTATGGAAAACAGTATGGAGGTTCCTCAAGTAATTAAAAATAGAACTACCCTATGATCCAGCACTGCTAGGTATACATTAAAAAAAAAGGAAATCAGTATGTTGAAGAGATATTCGCACTCCTGTATTTATTGCAGTACTATTTACATTAGCAAAAATACAGAATCTTCTTCAGTGTCTGTTAATAGATGAATGCATTAAGAAAATGTGGTATATAGACACAATGGGATATTCTTTAGTCATAAAAAAAGAATGAAATCCTGTCATTTGTAGTGACATGGAGGGAACCGGAAGTTATAATGTTAGGTGAAATAGACCAGGCACAGAAAGTCAAATATAGCATGCTCTCACTCATATGTGGGAATTTAAAAAGTGGACCTGATAGAGGTGGAGAGTGAAATCATCGTAAACAGGCTGGGAAGGTGCATTAGTCCATTATCACACTGCTATAAAGAATACTATCTGAGACTGGGTAATTATAAAGGAAAGAGGCTTAATTGACTTGCAGTTCTGCAGGCTTAACAGGAAGCATGGGTAGGAGGCTCAGGAAACTTACAATCATGGTGGAAGGGGAAGGGGAAGCAGGTACCTTCTTCACAAGGCATCAAGAGGGAGTACGTGCAAGAACAAGGAAGTGCCACTCTTTAAAACCCTCAGTTCTTGTGAGAACTCACTATCATGAGAACAGCGTGGGGGAACCACCCCCATAATCCAGTCACCGTCCCCCCACCAATCCCTCCCCTGACACATGGGGATTACAATTTAACATGTGATCTGTGTAGGAACACAGAGCCACACTATATCAGAAAGAAAAGGGGAAAGGGGGTAGATGAAGTGAAGCTAGCTTAATGGGTACAAAAATGCATTTAGAAAAAAGAAATGCTAGTATTTGGTAGTATAGTAGGAGAATTATAGTTAATAATAATCTATTGTATATTTCAAAATGCTAAAAAAAGAAGAAATTATAATGTTCCCAACATAAAGAAAAGATAAAATTTTGAGGTGATGTATATCCCAATTACCCAGATTTGATCATTGCACATTGTATATATGTATAAAAATATTATATGTAACCAAAAAATATCTGTACCACTATGATATATTTTAAAATACAAAAGAATCAAAGAATAAAAGGGCTTACAATAAAGACTTTTTCCTCTGAAATAAATAACTGTTAAAAAACAATGACTGTTTTGAGATATAAACAAAAACTTAGGATTACTACAGTTAAATTACTATATTTACACTTATCTTGTCAAAATGTCCAGTGTGCTACCTTATTCCTAAGCCAAAAGTAACCTAAGTACTGCAGGCCCACGCAACAACAAAAAAAAACCCAAAGAACTAATGACATGAACTATAGGCAAAGTAAAATCTATTTTTATGTTTATTGGCTATGACAGGAATTGAAACCTCAGAACCTGAGGAGCTCCCTTTTCCTTAACCCTAAGGGAAGTGATTAAGTAACAATTTTCCCATTTTCTATAAAATTTTATTGGGAAACATAAATGAAGATTTGAATGTTCATGTATTCAATTTTTTAAACTACAAGAGATTTTTGCCTATAAAATTGGCAAAGATTAGAAAGAGCTAGTATCTCAGCCTTCTTTAGAATTGGGGGCTACAATTCTGATTCTTCTCAGGAGAAAGATTTTAGTTAACAATATGAGCTGCAATTTAGTGAACACTAAATTGTGAAGCACTGTCTTGAACACCTTTTAAATGAAACTCGTTAAACCTTACCATTGCCCATTAAGTCTGGTATCATTACACAGAAGGAAACTGAGGCCTATAGAGGGTAAACAATTATCTTGCATTTAACTACTTGGTAAATAAAAAATTAGCACAGGGATGTGTCTGACCCTGCAGTCCAACTCTTAACCCCTTCATCAAATCCCTTTTTCAACTTTTTAGCACTCAAAGGCTCTGCTTTCAGTTGCTCTGTGGCAGAAATCAGGAAGAACCAACCCTTCTCCCCATCACAAAATAAATAAATAAAATGAGAGTTTATAAGCTCCTATAATTTTTTTTTCAATCAGGAAATAGTCATTGCTTTCATCGTTTTCCTTTCATGTTTCAAGTGTACTTCCTCCAGACAGAACAGCTGGCTGATTTGAATATAATAGCTAGATGTATTTAATGCATTTCCTCAACTGTAAAATGTACCATTGATTTAATAAAAAGTCTTTGGTAAGAAAATCAATCAGTTGTCAGATTTATTTTGAAATTGGTTGCAAGATAATACATGTATCTGGGAATCAAGAAAATGTGATAAACAACAGTTGCTATATAGTGGCTGACTTAACAAAGCTTCAGTTTGCAAACTTGTCTATATGCTCTTTGAAGGCACAAACAACTTTATCTCAGCCATTGTGAACTGTAAATATATAATTGTTGGATAATTGCAAAGATGAATAACATTTTCCAGAAACAATTTTCTCACACAAATCAAATCATTTTGAACAGAATTTAAAAGGAACAGAAATTTAAGCTCATTTCACAATAGCACTGATCTGATTCTAGTTGTTCCACATTCTTACTAACTTTGAAAATTGCCATTTTTTATTTCAGCCATTCTACTGAGTATGGAATGGTGTCTTATTGTGGTTTTCAATTGCATTTTCTTTAGTACTGTGATGTTGAATCCATTTTTATGTGTTTAATTTTTTTTATTTTTTATTTTTTATTTTACTTTGAGACCAAGATACATCTGACTTTATCGGTCTAACCAAAATAAGTAGGGATGCTCTGCCCTCTGTACTGTAAACCAGTAAGCTGCCTATATTACATTATTTGGTAAGCTATGAAAGACCTTTGTGCTCCTACAAGAAAATTATAGAGCTCCAAATCTCACAATTAAAGTAAAGCTTTGAAATTAAAGCATTTTCTTCAGAAGGATATTTTAAAATGCACAAGTCATTATGGAGGGTGATATGCTTTGGCTATATCCCCACCCAAATCTCATCTTGTATTAGAGTTGCAATAATCCCCACATGTCATTGGAGGGACCCAGAAGGAAGTGATTAGATCATGGGGGCAGTTTCCCATTCTGTTCCCATGATAGTAAGTGAGCTCTCATGAGATCTGATGATTTTATAAGCATCTGGCATTTACCCTGTTCACACTCATTCTCTCTCCTGCAGCCCTGTGAAGAGGTGCCTTCCACCATGATTGTAAGTTTCCTGTGGCCTCCCCAGCCATGCAGAACTGTGAGTCAATTAAACCTCTTTTCTTTATAAATTACCCAGTCTCAGATATTTCTTCATAGCAGCATAGGAACAGACTAATACAAAGGGCTAACTAAACCCTAAAGCCATTATCTTAAATCATGGTCTGATTTATTTTATCAGCAAGCCTTTACCCTGGGAAGCAGTAGGCAAGAGAATAGAAGAACATTAGATAGAAAAATTAAGTATTGATGAATGGAAGAATATTTTTAAATTAGAAAATCATATCAGTAAGATAAAACAAGTGACTTCTCCTTAAAATACACAGGCTCAACAGATATGCAATATGTATATTAGGTGGATATTGAGAATAGCCTGGGGTCAGGACATGCAAAGAAAGCCTTGCTCCTTACCAGGTCATTGCTCACCATTCCAGAAATTTAAGAGTCCACTGAAAAAAAGAGCATGAAGAGCACCAAAAGGAGATTTGTGATGGCTTCCTAGAGAAGACTGTAGGAGTAAAGATAAACTTTGCTTACCATAACAGCTTTCCAAAACTAGCCCTACTGACTCTACCCTTCACTTAGAAATAAACCTTCATTACCAAATAAATATTTGAATAAAGGAAAAAATATGACTTATTTCCAGGGGATTGCCTGCAAATACTTCCCCTATTCACCTACCATGCTTTCTCCTTTCTCTTGACCTTCAACATCTACAATTACTCTTTGAATTAGAACAATGTTCCTCAAACTTGAGTGGATCATGAAGAAAGATGTCATCTCAAAGACCTACAATGTTGATATTACATATACTTAATGTTGTTTAACTATGTGCAAACACAAAACCAGGTCTGTCACTCCTTTCTGCTTGATCCCATACAAGCTGCTGTCCTTGTTTCATGTTTCATCTTTTTGGGCAAGTAAATTCTTTGTCAGGCTGTATCTGGTTGCATTTAACCCTAGTTACTATGCAGCCTCTCTTCTTAAATACTTTTCCTCCATATTGATACCACCAGAGAGCCAGGTTCAGGTTCACCCTCCTCTTGGAACCCAGAGAGTCCTCTTCCAACTCTGGCTGAGTCCACAATATTTCTCAGCTACTTTCCTTCAGTTGAGGGAAACCAAGAGGGTCTGAAGGAACCAAGAGAAAGATGCAGGGTGAGAGAAAGTGTCAAACAAGAGACTGCCATCAAGGGAAATAGACAGCCTCAGTCTGCATCCCATCTTTACCATATTGGCTGCATGATTTGCCATTCTGAGCTTCAGATTCCTCACCTTTAAAATAAATAATAACAATAATGGAAGTATTATATGTAATGTTTCTGGAATAGCATAGGAATTCAAAAACTATAAATGCTATCATGATTATACTCTGAACTTCAAAGTAAGAACATTGCCACCTAATGTCCTAAAGCTTCCATTTAGCTAGCCAGTGAGGAATATTTATTAAACAGTGGAGAATTAGAGAATATATATAGTATGCCCCCCTTGCCTTCAAGTACTTAGTTCAAAGAACACCTCTAGTATTTAAATTACAATTTTTAGAGGTATAGAAAAAACTAGAAATTGAAAAGCCTGGATTCTTAGCATAGTTTGCACTGCGCATTACCTGTGCTTCATAAGTTAATCACTTGACAGTTCTGAGTCTCATATTACTCCTCTTTAAACTCTTTAAAGCAGAGATCATGTTTTGTGGTATGCCTACCTCAAGGATTATTATAAAGCCAAATAAGATATATTAGGGCACTAATAAAGGTAATTTATTATTATTAGTGATTTTCAAGAACAAAATGACACCTGATCCAATTCTCTCATTTTACAAATGGCAAAACAGAATCGCATAGTGGCTTCATGATTAGTCTAACAACATACAGCTAGAGCTGAGACTCGCACTAAGGGTTGAGGTGCCTCTCTCTCAGGTTGTTAGCATCAGCTTCCCTCCCTCCCACCTTCCTGCCTCGCTTAGTGTCCTTCGTGCACTCAAAAGATGAAGCACTCTATAAGTGCTAACAATTAATCTAGAATTCTTATTTAAAATGGTGAGCTGATAGTGTAGGAAAGTAATCAGAGTTTAGAGTCAGGGAAGGTTTCCTAAAGATGAGTTCCCAGAGCAGGTGCTCTGCAGATCACAGGATCTCATTTCAATTCCCTGTCCAATACCATTATTTATGAGCACAGCAATAAACTACCCTAGTACTTAGCACTCCCTGGGACCTCTTTAAAAGGCCCTTCACTCTTCTAAACTGCCCAAGAAGGCTAATTAGTGAGGCTATCTGAAATCCTGTACTCTGACTGTTCAGAGAGCTGCACACTTTGGGGACCTACCAATTGTTTCCCCCTGTTCATGAGGTGGCTTATTTTGGTCAATGCAATACCCTGACCCCTCTGCCTGCTCCCGAAAACTCTCACCTCAGATCATCTGGGCCTTATTTGCAGAAGAAACTTTTACTTGCAGTACTTTTAAGTTGGAGTGCTATTTGGAAAGACTCAGCTCATAAAAAGTCTTACAGTTCCTTTGTTGGCCTTATCATGACCTGAACATTTTGTTAACAAAGCACCCTGTTAATGTTTTGACCACAAGAACTAATGTGCTTGGGGTTGATGGTGTTGCCAAAGCGATGCTTGCTCCTAAAAAGGGAAAGTTTTAATTCTATTTTCAAAATAAGTCATCTTACCCCTGCTATATTAGGAAATGTCATCAATAAGTTCACGAAGCCTGCGGTGGGTGGGTAGTGTTGGAGGGAGGGGTGTGTTAATTCACTTGTTATTCCAGTTTTCCAGTGTCACAAACCTCACCTCCCTGTAGGGGGCAGGTGAAGTTCCAACAGCCCCAGTTGAAATGGGCCTGAAATTGGCCTTTGAATTACAAAATATACAAAGCCATTCTCAGTGGGTGCAGCCAGGCTGATACATAGTGACTGCAGAGATTGCAAAATTAAAAAGGTGATCTAAGGTTCAAAAGACAGACAATGATTCAATTCATTATTTCCTGGGCAAAGTCATTCTCAGCTCAGAAAATCACCAGAGTCCTAAAAGTTCTCAAAATAATTCCTCTAAGAGAAAATTTTTAAAGCCATCTGCCTACCTGCACGAGAATGAAGTCTGCAAGCTCAAGTCAGGAGGAAATGTAGTGCGGTATTGTACAAGGTGTCCCAGCGAAGAAGCTTAAACACCAGGAAAAGGGTCACACTGCATGGTGGGGTTAGGGGAGTCAGGGGTCAGGCTACCATACTGATCTCAAGCACAGAACCCATAAGGGAAGATGACAAAAAGGGATCCTCAACAAGAGGCCACTAAGGCCTTCAACAATCAAACCCCACTAGCCCAGATGCACTGTAAAGCAATCCTGTACCAGGTCTTCCTAAGTGGTAAATCCAAATCCTCTTGAAGAAAAGACCACCAAGAAGTGGGGAAAAAAAAGAAATGCTACCCAAGTCAGCAAGGCTCTATTAATAGACAAACTCCCTTCAGTCCTTCTGCTTTGTGAGGATATGCTGATTTTATCACAGGATCCCCCTATCTGTATCTCCAAAGAACGCCTCTTCCTTCCCCAAAACTTTTCCTTCGATCCTGAACAGACATACTCTTTTCCTCTCTTTTGTAGAAATGTTCTCAATCCCATTCTGCTTTGATAAATCTGTGCATTCTAGAGCTTATATCAATATGTTATACTTACAGTCTATAAAGTTATAAAAGTTTTCATGTTTTATATGCTCCATCTGTGAGTTTGTTGTAGCCTGTTTAATCTTTATCAGTTTGTAAATTCTTTAATAGAACTGTCTACAATTTCTTTTGAATTTCTCTCTTTAGACCAAAGAATTCTCTCTTGAAATATCTGTTTTTGACAGAATGACTTGCCATGTATTTGGCAGACTGTATTCCTTAACTCTAAGTGTTAATTTAAAAAATCCATTAAAATAATAGAATTAATCAAGGCAGGGAAATAAGGATAATAAGAACTTTGGCTCAGTAAGCTGCCTCAGTTGTCTCAGCTCTCTTGAAAACAGCCCAGATATTAGAAGATTTTATACTCACAGAATACTAACATCAATCCCAATCTTGGAAAACACCCTCCTCTTCACCCCCAGAGCCAACATGGCTGACAGTGTTTTCCATTAACAATCATAATCACAATCCCACTGTAACAATGGTGCCCTTTTCTTTTAAATCAGAGTTCACCTTGGGCAATTTACATTCCTGACCTTTTAAGGTAAAGCCTTCTCGCTCCTTGGTCCAACCTACAAAACCCTTTGATAGGTAGGAGTCTGTATTAGGGTAAAAACAGTTGGTAACATGACCCAAGAGGCCTAAATTGAACAGAAACTTCTCTATCACTGGAAAAAATCAAACAAAAGTTAGGTGATAATCTTAAGCAAGGCTGTTGTCAGGAGAATTTATAAAAAGGGACAGAAGTGGGACTAACACTTATCACATGTATTTCTAACTATTAGGGTGTGGGATTATTAATGTTTTAACAAAAATAAGATGATATAGGTGATACGTTTCTATCAGTCTGGTCATGTGTTGAGACAGAGGAAAATTTCACCCAGACACAAATTCTTAATTCAAAGCAACAATTGGAAGTGAAAACATTTCTATTATTAACCTTACAGAAAAGATTCAAAAAATAATCTAGAGCAAGATTCCGGTAACATCAAGCACTAAAAGAGTTTTATGTATTTAGCCAGAAGTAATCACTAAAATATTGCTTTTTAAAAAATCCTCTTTCTAAATGTGTGTCCTATTTATGGAACAATGAGCAGTTTAAATCTTGAGAAAATTGTGTTCTTGTAAATACTTTTTACGTAAATAATAAAACATAAAGTGAAATATAATTTGTTTTAAAATTTCCAAACAAAAGATTTTACTGCTTAGGGAATGCCCTTTGCGCTTTAAACTATTAAAGCAAGTTGTGTAATTAGTTGAGCTTTGTCATCAGAGCCATGTTTCTATTACATGAAAAGACAATAGGACAGAACTATAGTAGTCAGAGTAAGACAAGCAATTCCCATGACTCACAAACCACAGAACTGTGTGGCCAAGTGACTGAGGCATCAGCACCTGTCTTAGGCTCATATCACCACATGCATAAGCAGTTGTTGAAGAAAAACAGATAGTAAGTAACTCATTGATTTGAATATTGTTTTAAAAGCATATGAATCATTCTTTCTTCTACATGCCATAGCTATGACCTAAACTCACTACATTCTTTACGGTAATCCACTTAAGAACATGTTAGGAAATACTGTGTTTATAACTCTAACACTAAATTCTCCTTGCCAAATTTTCCCTGCATAAATTTTCCTGGCCTCCTGGTTATAAACATGATAAACTATACATCTTTGCTAAATTTTCCTTGTGTCCTTTCTGAGAACATGAATGACTATATAATGAATGAAGGTGATACTAGGTTCACCTGGCTAATGGCAACAATTACTATGGCTTGAGTTTTAAGGACAAGGTATTTATCACCTGTACAGAATATTTAGCTCTCTGGTACAAATTCTGATTTGAATGGCAAAAAATATACTAAGATATATTTTTAAAAATTTTTAATACACTTTTACAATAGGTAATTTTTGTAGATCATCTAAGATGACCAAATAAAATATTTCTTAAAATAGAACCTCATGAGTCAATGATCAAAAGATACAATGATTAAAGTTTTGTCTATTATATTTTTTTCCTAATTTCTTGCATTCCAAACTACCTTTTCAGCCCTTTATCATGTAGCATATTCTATTTGAACAAAGGAAGTTTGACTCCAGCATATTGATTTATTACAGTTTACAAATATGTTTTTCTCCTTTCTTGTTGAGAAACTGGTTTGACAGAATTCAATATACTCTATGGATATAGTCTAGAATTGAAAAAAATTCAATAAAAGCATAAATTTAATTTGTGTGTTTTTAATTTTTCATTCTTATTAGAGATCAATAAGTTAAAATGTGTTTATATTTTTAAGTGTTAAAATCTTATAACAATGTTTCAGGAAACAGAAAAAAAATCATTTTACTTGCTTGAGTGCTAAATAAATATCTTCAAAAAGTATATACTTCACTTTTATTTGTCAGTTGTCTTATAGTTATTCTTTGCTACATGTGAAATTTGACTTGTAGTCTTTCAGTTTCCTCATCCTGTCTGCTCTTGTACTTTAGTTAATATTATTTGGTAGAACTACCATATTTCTATTTTTTCATGGTAAGTTTATCTTTGGAGAAATGAGAGATTAAACAATGGGAATCAACAGTGAGAAAAGTAGAAAAAAACTTTGTCCAATATGATATCCTGGAAACCAAGTGAAGCATGTTTCTAAAAAGAGGACAGGATCAACATTGTCACATACTGCTGATTTGGTACAGTAAGAGTACTCTGATGGGTTCAAATAAATTCAAGCAGAGCATGTGTATATAACCATGCTCTTTCTAACTCCACTTAAATAACAATACAGAAATTTTTAGAGATTTGAACCCACATAGATAAAGAGAATGGAAGCAGAGAACTCAGCAGGTGAGCAATATTGACAGAAAATTGAAATTGGGGCTGAAATTCCAGGCCAAAAACCTAGACTATTAAATTAAAATGTTTACACTAATAATGTAACTCCCAACTCCTTCCATGACTAGATCCCAGAAGGCTGCTAGCCAGGTTTGTTTCCTCCCCCAAGCAGGAGAAAAGATGAAATGGTCTGGGGTCAAGTAAAAAGGCCTATAGACACCAAATAAGTTGGTTTTCTCCGTTTTTCTACATGGTGACCCTAAGGAAGCATGCTTTATACATACTTAGGATTTCAATCAACTTGTCTTTCACATAAGGCAAAACAGAAACCATCTAGCATAGAAGTTAGAGTCTAAAATGCACACATAGAATAAAGGTAACTTAGAAGAGACTGTTATATTATATGAAGAAGAATATAGTCACAGCTATGTTTCCCTGAGAGGCAGACTCTGAGATGGGCTTGAGCATGCAAGATGTTTATTAGGGAGTCACTTTGGAGGGGACAAAAGCAGGAGTGGGCTGGCAAAGAAGTCAAGCTGCAAGGCCAGTTGAATGACAGCCTCAGCCTCTCTCTCTCTGGGCTAGAACAGCCCTTCAGAACTCTCCCACATTGGGCCAAGATGGCCAAGCACTCAGAGCCCACATGGAACAGTCTTTGGATGTGGGCTACCTCAAAAAGGGAAGGGGATCTTTGGCAACAGGTCGCCCTTTGACCTGAGTGTTGCATCCAGTGTCTACCACAAAGACTTTAAAGAAATTATAATAAATAAGTTTAGAATGCTAAATGAAAGCACTATTCCATCTGATGAAATAAAAAATAATGTTATATATTTTTTTAACATGGAATATTCTGAAAATATAAAAGAGCTCTTGAAATTTCAAAATATAACAGTGAAAAGTTTTTCAAAATTCACAGAAGAGGTGGAAGATAAAGTTAAGAAAATCAGAAGATTAAATTAAAAGAGAACGATTTGGGAAATAATTTGAATAAAATGAATTTTTTAAATTAGAGAAACAGTTCAGAAGGTCAACTATGTAAACATATGGGAATTTCTATAAAGAGAGAATTGAGAAAATGAAGAAATTGTCAAATAACTAATACACAGAAATAACACATACAAATATTATAAAGAGTGCAGTGTTCCAAACTGAAAAGTTCCATTAAATCTTCAGTAAAAAACATATTTGGGGAGAAATTTCAAATTTTCAGAAATAAAGAAAAGATCCTAAAGGCTTCCAAAGAGAAAAGTAGATCGCATGTATAGGATTAGGACTTTAAAAAGGAGTGAACTTTATTATAGCAAAGTGGAAGATAGAAAATAATGAAACAACATCCTTACAATCCTGAGGAAAAAAATAGTCTTAATCCAAAATACCATATTTAACCTCACTCTAATAAAACGTGAAGATAGAAACAAGATACTTTCCTCTTACTCATCTTTTCTTAGTAAGTACCTGGAGAATGAGCTCCAGAAAAGGGGGAGAATAAACTGGAAAATATATGATTCAGGAAACAGAGGCAAAGAGAGAAAAAGGTTAAAGAGAATCCCCAGTCTGATAGTAAGGGGAAGACCCAGGACCAGAGCTTGCAGTAGGGACAGGGAACAATCAGTGTGGGAGGAGGCAGCCAGAGGGCTTGAGGGAAAGGGGATGGATACACTGAAAAGATGAAACTGATGGATCACTTATTATATTTGTATTGAGAGAAGTTGTATACTTTGGATTTGAGGGATGAATCAGTAGTAGAAACATAAAAATCAGCTAGTGAAAAAATAATGCAATTTTTCATTTAGGAAAGCAAAGAGTTGGAAAAAAAAGGTCACAGCACCCTTCTTAGCTCAGCTATGCACAGTATTTATACAGTCATATTGAAGCAAACACAGAATATAGGTTAAACCAAAAATAATACTTTACCAGCATTCAGAGGCTGAGGAAATGGGAATTATATATTAAGTGGTGTAGGGAGAGTTGATAGGGCTTGATCCTTTTCTACAATAAGGAAGCAGTAGAAAAGATCTAAAGCTCAGTTGCACATATATAAGAAATTAGTATAAACATGTTATTTAGCTATTTGGAATTAGATGCCAGAAGAAATAGCTAAACAAATTGAAATTTGTACCATCTGCACATCGAGAGTTGGGAAAAACAAATGGTGGAGCAGAGTACTGCTGTTTTGCATTACCAATTTTATAATCCTTTATGACTCTATATACTATATACCTGCATTAAATCCTGCTCTATGTTGATAAAAATTGCTTTTTCCATAATAATTTTGCATCCAATCTTTTTGAAAAGTTTGGTTTATGGTGCTACAATTCAGTCCAAGAGGAATTAACCCAAGTTCAAGCACATTTTATGATACCTGGGAAGGAGGAAATCAGAGAGTTGATGGTATTTGTACTTTAATGATTTGATTTCCCATTGCAATAATTAATAATTTTCTTGACTCTGATGAAATACAATGACTTTGTTCCTATGTGACCCATTTTACCCTTCATCTCAGCTAACTTTTCTTCAGCCACCCTTAAACAAGAAGAAACATCTGTTGAAGTCTAGGTAAAATTAACTTTAATTTTGGATTCTTTCCAAATTCTGCATTTAAACTGGATGGGTGAATGAAGGGTAGAAGGACCATCACATTCTCATGTTATAATTGATGTTTATGTTGGGCAAGTGAACACGATTCATATATCAAGCTGTCAAGTGTTGTCAACTTAATAGAGTAAACAAAAAGAAGAATTGTAACAATCATTTTAATGGGCTTCTTGTTCATTAAGTTCATAGAAAAAACTAAAACTGATTTGTGAAAATAAACTACCCATATTTTGCCTCTTTCTCTCTTTTTAAAGTGATCCATCAACCAGACCAGCACAAGGGTTTTATAAATCTATTTTATTCCCTTCATTTTATAGGAACATTAGATTATGGATCCAAGTGGAGGAAAGGCCGTTGTCTGAGTTCCTCTGATCTCATTTTACCCATAGGTCACAAAAGGTATTCAAAGTTCTTAAAATTGCACATTATTAAGAAAGAACTGAGTTCCTTTTTCTAAACAAGATAATCTACCACCTCCCTCAAGTGGTCAGTTGGATTAGTTTTCTGTTTCCAGAGCTGACTTGTAGTTTATTCCCAAGAACTACAGAGTCATACATAATGGCTGGATTGAATGGACTTTTTTTCTTTAATAAATTGATTGGCCTTTAGGGTGAAGTGTGCTGACTATACTGAATTGCATTATATTTTCACTTCTCTATGTCGAAAGAAAAAGAAACTTAACCAGGGGCCAACAGTTATTTACAGGGCCTGCCAACACAGGATCGCTTTCACTCTAGCCTTCGCCTTTTCTGCTAAGAGCTTAATCCAAACTTCATCATTTTGACTTCCTTAAAATTTTGTACCAAGTTCTTTTTCACTAGAGCAAAGGTGTTAATTCCTGCTTCCTGAACAAATTGGCCTTTCAGTGATTACACATCACTCACCAAAACTTGCTTAATGATGTTATTTCCTAACCAAAACTGAAAACTTTTAAAAATGTTTCCTCAGTTAATCTCTGAGAAGGGGGATAAGGGGTGGAGAGAGGGAAAGGAGACCCAGGCTGTCTTTCTGATGAACAACAGTGAGTAAAATTCTCAGTGTTATCTATAGTCAAATCATTTTCAGGGCATTTTGTACCAAAACATCATTTCAAGAGAAACTTTTATAAAAGTCATTGCTTTAAGTAATTAAGGCTAACTTTAGTTCTAACAATCTCAGAATAAAATATACCAACAAGGATATCTGCAGAGTAAACTTGAATAAAAATATATGAGTTGATGATATTCACACTTTCTAATGGTAACTAAGTAAAATTCCTTTTCTGTTATGTTCATTCCTCAGGTTTGTAAAAGGATGAAAGGAACTGGGAAATAAGTCAGCCGGGAAGCTAGGTATTAAAGCAAACCCAATTGAGCAGACTTGTTGCCTTTAGTATTTGAATAACGCTTATCCAAGGTTTTCAAGTTGATTTAGATAATCTAGCAATCAGCTAAATCAGATATTTGAGGGCAGTTTTTAGCTTTTTCTTTTTTAACCCCAGCCACAAAATAAACTAACTCTTACTACAAAAACAGTCAGCCTCTCTGGTATTTTGGCTCCCCAACTCACATCTTGATGAAGCCAAACCCCTAGGAATGAAAAAATATCTACACATGCACACAAAACTTACTAAACCTATGTCAAAAAACGGCCAAGTGTGCCAGGTTAGAGAGGATTCTGGACACTTTAATCTAAGCTATAGCAAGGTTTAATTCTTCTACACCTTGATCTACAGCTAAGCTCCTCCAATTACTCTTGACAAGAATACCTGGATTCAGTCACTGTCCCAATGCTAAAGGTTTGAAACAGTAGGGTGGACAGACACAGGAAAAGTAGTCAATGACATAAAACATTCCAATATGTGTATCCTACTGGCTGAAGGTAATATGTTAATATCATAGTTGGATAGTTTGAAGCCAACTTGGGAAAGCTGCATCAACTTTGCACATACAATAGGCTCCTTTTGATACAATATTCTGAAAGAAATCATTTTCTGAGCTTTAGTTGTTATCACCAAGAATGAATGTGGCTGGGACTCACCAGGGTGCTCCGTTCCTATCATTTTTCTCTCTGTGTCTCGCTCTCCTACTTCTCAAAATGCCCTTGCTCTCTGTCTTTTCCTCTGAAAATTCAAAGGCACAATTACAGCATGAAGTTGCAAAGGTTTTTTACTTTCACCTGCAAAGAACTAACAGGCAAGGACATTCAGGGTGGGGATATAGACCGAAGAGAAAAATCCCTTTAACTAGATATAACCTTAGTTGAAGAATTTTGACTTCTACTCAAGAGATCTGTGATGATCGAAGGAACCAAATACTGTTCCTATTTTACAAAACAGAAGGCATTTATATTAGCTCCCAGGGAATAAACACCTCAGTTTATTCTTTGTGTAAAGTGTTAAGTGTCTTATAAGCAAGTGTGGTTAGGAACAGTGTTGCTTTTAGGTCCTGAGACTGAGAGAAACATCAACATTTTCTTCATTATTTGGGTAGAATGCCATAAAGAAATTTTCATATTTTGGTAAATTGAAGGGCATGGTATCCAAACATATGTCAAGAAGTATAGACTCAAAATTCACACCCTGAAATGTCTGGCAGCTTTTTGTGGGCTTCCTGACATTTAACCAGCAAAGACTGTGGATGTGCCTGAAATAAGACTGTTCCATTGTTTTCTGTGACTTTGACTTTTCTGGGTTTGGAGTCTTCTGGGTTCGGAGTTAGTAAAATAGAGATGGGAATGCTTTTGGCTACACCTTCACCAGCACTCCACCAATGGCATTCCTGAGGGGTAGCCTGTGAGGAGTGGGCGGCGGAGGGGAGTGAGAGGCTTCAGAAAAGGGAGGAAGGAACACGTGTTGCCAAGGCCAGTGCTCCAAATAAAAACATCAGGTTCTAAGGTGGAACCTGAGATTGTGTGTGTCCAGCAAGCTCCTAGGAGCATACTTGCATAGACAGGACCTTGGATCAGCACTTCTCACACTATCTGTTGAGAAGGAATCGCTCCCCCACCCACACAATCCCAGGCAGGACTTGTGTTCCCCAGACATTCTTCAGGGGCAGAGAAAGAGGCCACAGTGACAGGACACACTAATCATTTCTGCAGCACACCAGGAACCAGATGCACCATCAGAAATTCTGCTGGTTTCCAGGATGGGTGTATGAGAAAAAAGACAAAAAGAATTCCTCACTTCACTGCTTGAGGCCAGTCTCTGTAACACACTGAGGGATGCTAAGTTCCTTTGGTTTTCCTGCAAACAGCCACTGACACCAGTCTTGTATTTAGAGTAGGACTTAAAATCTATCCACAGCCCATAGTTTTTAAGGAAGCAAATCATGGGGTTGACTTCCCATATGCTTCTCATCTCCGGGGTCTGCTCACCAATTGACTTCTCATAGCGTGCTTGCCCCAGCTGCCTTGCAGTCTTTCCAGTTGAAATTCAAGATTCTCTGGTAACTGTAGCAGGACAACTCCTCAGACCAGTGACCTTCCAAATAACCTTCTCATTCCTCTCATGTTCAGAGAATGGGAAAGGATGCCAGAAAGCTATGTGAGGGTGAATGAGGGCCAGAATTGTAATTTATATCTATGACCTGAAAGAAAGGTGGAAACGGGGAGAATGTTACTCAATACTTTCTTTCACTGCACTAATGTCTCTTCAAGGATGATTTGCCAAGACAAATCATATATTTTTATACAAAGCATCTACCATTTCTACTCTTTTGCCATAAACAGGCATTTCAAACTTAGCAAGGGCAAGAGAACTTTTTTTCTAGGATAGAATGTTAGCTCCTTGAAAACAGAATTCTGCCAGGCTCATTTTATTGTCATACTTCAGCACCCAGAACAATGTTTGACACACAGCAGGTGAACCGAAAACGCCTGTGGGCAGCTAGCTAACCATAATGGTAGTGAGGGCATTACGAGGCCTCGTGACATATATTCTCTACCTACATATTATTTGTATCCTTATTACTCCCCAATTCACCTCCTGCCAGCCTCCCCTGACTCTTCCCACATTTTATAAACTCCCTTCCCTTCTGCACAGATTTATTATCTTCTCAGTATCCTCACCTCTTCCACATGTCTCCTTTGTTCTACATTTTCCCTGATCTTGCATGTATCAGAGACTTTTACAGCATAAGTTTAGAAAAAGTGAGCGTTACAGCTCCACTATACCTTCTAAGCACACTACCTAGAACCACGAAAGAATAAAGACTCTTGTTTGCAAAGATTCCCTGCAGAGGTTACAGTTGCGAGTACAGCAAAGATTGGATGGACCGGACACAAAGTCACACTAACAGTAGGGAAAGTGTTTCAATAAGACAGAATAAATTTATGAGGAAATATTTATTGAGTCTTTCTGTGATTCTGAGCAATCTGTGAAGTAAAAATCACATAAGTACCAGGGACTCTTTTCAGATGTAATGAAATGCAACCATGGTTCAACCTTGACTAGAGATTCTGCATGGGGGTTCTGCCACCTGATGGGAAAGACAGATGGCTTACAAGATTAGCGTTTCTCCACTCACATAACTTCTTGGAGTAACACTCAAGAACAGACCAAAATGACATCTTATTCTAATATCTCCCTTCGCTGATGTGACACCGCAGCAATTCCCCCACAATGACAGAATTTTGGCTCTTCACCTAAACTTAATGATGCAGAAATAATTCAGGACATGAAAGCTGAAGGGGAAAGAAGGTGCTGTACTAAGCAAAAACCACTTAGGGAAAATATCTTTTTTCAAAATTTTGATCAAGTAATTCAATCACTCCAAAACATGTAATTATCTGTGTTTCTCATTGAACACTGGTGAAAAACATTTAACCTTTTTTAAAAAGTATATTTAATCTTTAAAGGCCGAGCATGGTGGCTCATGCCTGTAATCGCAGCAGTTTGGGAGGCTGAGGTGGGCGGATCACCTGAAGTCAGGAGTTCGAGACCAGCCTAGCCAAAATGGTGAAACCCTTTCTCTACTAAAAATACACAAATCAGCCAGGCATGGTGGCGGGCTGCTTGTAATCCTAGCTACTCTGGAGGCTGAAGGAGGAGAATTGCTTGAACCTGGGAGGCAGAAGTTGCAGTGAGCCGAGATCACATCATCGCACTGCAGACTGGGCAACAAAAGTGAAACTCTCTCTCAATTAAAAAAAAATCTTTAAAGACACAGTTTCTCAAAATCTGATTTTAAAACTAGAACATTAAAGAATCACCACCTGATAGTATTGTCACACCCTCCACTCTTGTGACAAATTGTTTTATGACTATTCCCTCCACAGTTCTCACAGTAAAAATACTGTAAGAGCAGTTAAAAAAAAAATCTCTTGGTTTCAAGTTTTCTTAAATCAGCTACAGTTCAACAACCTGAAATAATTAAAACTAAATTAGAACCTAATGTTCAGTAACCTAATCATAGCATGTGGCTAATTGTGAGTATCCAGTCAACACTAGTACCAAGTTATGATGAAATAAAACCATCCCACTGACATATCCCCCGCACCTACCACCCCCAAGACTCACTTGTCCAGGGTTACTTCCTTCTGTTACCACAAACACTCCCATTGTCAGCAAAAGTCTGAGTCAGTCTTGAGAAAAAAAAATAAGTGAATCCTGCATTTTGCTCCCATAATGCTATAAAGATACATACAGCCTCCTTTGATAGCTATCTACCTCCTTGGCCTCGCCAGAATAAATTCTGGTGGGTTTAAGTCGATAAAACCAAATAGTCCACTTCGAAAAGAGGCCAGCACTGATGGCATCAGTAAAGGAGGTCAAAGTTCAAATAGCATATTTAAGTGGATCTCAACCTGCCCATCAAAATCACCTGGAACAGCAAAAAATACCATTTCCAGAGTTTCTGAATCAGCTGATCTGAGGAGAAACCTCTAAGGCATTCACATTTTATTGATGCTTCCCAGGTTATTCTACTGTGCCTTGTAACCAAAGCAGTTCTATTTTTTTCCCTTATTTTCACTTATTAAAATATTTCATTTATTTTCACTTAGTAAAATAGGTTTTCCCTTATTTTCAGCAAAGTTAAACATGGAAAAATCCTCAAAGAGCAATGAGATTGTGCTTCTCAAACTTCCGTGAGGGCACAGATCAGCTGGAGGTCTTGTAAAAATGCAGGTTCCAAGTCAGGAAGTGTGGGGTGAGGCCTGAGGTACAAGTCTAGCAAGCTCACAGGTGGGGCTGATCTGAGAACCACACCTTGTTCTCTCTGTTAACTTTACCAGACAAAAAGTGAGACCCAGAGAGAGAGAGAGGCTATGGCTTCCGTCAGGTAATACAGCCAGCGAAAGAACAAAATGTGATCAGAACTGATCACAGTGACTTCCATCTCGGGTTACCACAGCAACTGACACGTGGAGAAAAACGTCCATTTCTTTAAAAAAAAAAAAAAAAAAAAAACAAACAAAAAAAAAAAATACAAATTTATATCAAAAAAAAAAAAAAAAAAAAAAAGAAAGGACAAAGAAAAAAGAAAAAAAAGAAACCGAATTTTCTATGGAAAGTTGGGAGAAAGCTAAGTGAAAATGAAATTTTGGCAATTTCAATTATAAAAAAACTCATAGTGTGAAGTTAGTATAAATAAACTAGGGAGTGAGTTACAATTAAAACAAGTAAGAATCAATCAGTTTTGGGTTTTTTGTTTTTGAAGCAAGAGGCATGAACGCATGGTAAGAGAATAAAACTGAACAGAAGGGAGAAATAAGCAAACCCTGTATAATAGCACATAAAGAAGGGCACAGAGAGGGAGAAAATGAGACAATGGGAAATAAAAGACACCAGACTGACAAAAGGAAAATAAGAATAAAAGTAGAGAGCTGGAAAATTAGACACAGGTTCTAAAATAAAAGGAAAACACAGCAGCATGGAAAGGAACAAAAAGAAAAATCTAACGAGATGGGAGGGCTGGAAAATGGCTATCTAAAGTAAATTGAAAGACCATAGAGACTATTGGAAGGTAAAGTATTAAAGAGGAACCTGAACACATACCAAAAAAAATGTTCTATTTAGTAAAAAAAACAGAAAAGAAGTTGTATTTCTTGAAATATCCTAGTTTTTATTTTTCCTGTTTATATTTTTAAAATAACAAAAAGTAATTTCTCCATTACCAGTTAGAACCTGAAAGATTCGCACAGTTCTAGGAGCTACCATCTCCTCTAGGCAGAAGATGTTGAAAAGAGAACAAGGTTTAAGGCAAAAAGCATTCCATTTTTTGTGTCCTGTGTAAAATATTTTGGGGTGGGGAGCTGGGGAGAGATAGCACGGGGAGAAATACCAGATGTAGGTGATGGGGAGGAAGGCAGCAAATCACACTGCCATGTGGGTACCTATGCAACAATCTTGCATGTTCTTCACATGTATGCCAAAACCTAAAATGCAATTAAAAAAAATATTTTGGGACCCAAAAACTCTTCACCAGCCAGGTGACCACATGTTTTATCACAGCATGAGAGACAGGCTTCTTTGAAAAAGCCATAATTCTAGCTTAACAAACTGATACAGGCAGTCAAAACCAAGAGGAGTCATCTTCATGAGGAAATGTTTCCCCTGGGCATGTATCTAGGAAAACTAAATTCAGACTGATGAGTTAGTCTTTTAGACATGGTAACACTAATCGCTATTGTTGCCCAAATGCACTAAGGTCATGGCTCTAGGGAAGCCCATTTCATTACAAATGTTCACTGACCATTTCCATTCATTTACTACAGCTTATTTCTAATTCCAAAAAGTCACTTAGATTCTCAAGGAAGGAAAAAAAAAAGATTGCAGAAGTTTTCTTTCCTGTTGACCAAACATTAAAAAATCAAATGCCTACAAGGACAGGGCAGCTCAAATAAATAAAGCTGGCCTGCCTTAATAAGACCGGGAGCACATGTCCCATTAAAAGGTAGCTTCATCTACCCAGTTCCAGTATGCAGAAATGCGGACTCAGTGCCACCACATGTATCTGCTTTCCAGGAGACCAAAGAAACGCAGATTCTTAGGTACATCTCCTGATTTTTAAATGTTAATGACTAGTTTGTTCTTTGGTTTGGTTTGATTTTGGAATAACTTTGCAATTCTGTTTTAGATCCTACATTTTCTTTAAAAAAGATGTAAAGTTTCCTTAGGGGATCAAAAATTAAAGAAGTAGGCATAACGGTATGAGACAAGTGGATCCAATCACAAATAGACTCATCCATAAAATAAAGCACAGATGGATTTGTACTTTTATAAGACCTCTATTCATGGCTGGGCACAGTAGCTCACACCTGTAATCCCAGCACTTTGGGAAGCCCAGGCTGTCATATCATGAGGTCAGGAATTTGAGACCAGCCTGGCCAACAGGGTGAAACTCTGTCTCTATGAAAAATACAAAAATTAACCAGACAAGGTGGCATGTGCCTGTAATCCCAGATTCGCAGGAGGCTGAGGCAGGAGAATATCTTTAACCCAGAAGGCAGAGGTTGCAGTGGGCCAAGATCACACTACTGCCCTCCAGCTTAGGCAACAGAGCAAGACTCTGAGAAAAAAATAAATAAATAAGACCCTTTTCATTCAAGGAGAGGGAAGGTGGCAATTTTAACATAATGGCCAGTATGATCAGTATGATATGGCTAGCAAAAACTTAACCTCACTTCTAGCATTTGTTCCTATAGCTCTATATATTGAGAGCATTTTCCTTCCATTCACCAACGAAATGTCATTCATATCATTTACAGAAATAAGTTTGGTTCCTGGATTTTGACTTGAAATCCCCTGGGTAGTCCCTTTTTTCTCAGTATCAAAGGCTGTTGGAGAAACCATGAAGAACTCTCCCTGACACTGGTTCTGACTACACAGCTTGTCTAGGAGGGCTGAGGTTGCCAGTATAAGAAAAGGAGTTCAACAGCCTCATTGTTCAGCATCAATATTCACTGATAAAGAGATGTGTTTCTTAACATCATAACCAGGTCCTAGCCTCCTGAGGTTCCACTGTAGCTGTTTCATGAGCCCACATTCAATCTTCCAAAACACATCTGAAGCCATGCAGTTCACATTCCAGCTATAAATGGGAGACACTGACCCAGATCCAAACAAAAACAAAAATTGTAAAATCATCCAAAACCTCCTCTATCCAACATCACAGGCCTCTGAATAATATGTTTAGATTCTCCCAGGCTGGAGTTCTTCCAGATAGGGCTGGAAACCAAAGTCACAGTGAATATCAGAGGCTGACTGATTAGAAATCAGGAAATGTATCCAGAAGCATATATCCAAAGTGGAAGAAGAAGGCTGGCCTGTTGAGTGTATGAAGACTAAGAAACACACATCTGTGCTGTATCACTTACATACATTCAAGAAACTAATGATTAACCATAGGCATAAATACAGACACACACATATACACACGCAAAAGAGCATTGCCTTCTCAAAATTCACTGATGCCCGTACTTTATTTTTTAGGTAAGCTGAGCACAGGATAGCAAATTAATGTTTTAAGAACCATAATAGATGGCTGGCAAGATGGCTAAATAGAAACAGCTCCTGTCTGCAGCTCCCAGCAAGACCAATGCAGAAGGCGGGTGATTTCTGCATTTCCAGCTGAGGTACCTGGTTCATCTCATTGGGACTGGTTAGACAGTGGGTGCAGCCCATGGAGGGGGAGCAGAGGCAGGGTGGGTCATCACCTCACCCAAGAAGTGCAAGGGGTCCGGGAACTCCCTCCACTAGCCAAGGGACGCTTTGAGGGACTGTGCCGTAAGGGACAGTGCTATCCAGCCCAGATACTATGCTTTTCCCATGGTCTTCATAATCCACAGATCAGGAGATTCCCTCAGGTGTCTACACCACCAGGGCCCTGGGTTTCAAGCACACAATTGGGCAGCCATTTGGGCAGACACAGAGCTAGCTGCAGAATTTTTTTTTCATATCAGTGACACAGTGAGTTCACTCCCCTGGAAAGGGGGATGAAACCAAGGAGCAGAGAGATCTTGCTCAGCGGATCCCACCCCCATGGAGCCCAACAAGCTACGATGCACCAACTTGAAATTCTCACTGCCAACATAGCAGTCTGAAGTCAACCTGAGATGCTCAAGCTTAGTGGGGGGAGGGGTATCCACCATTACTGAGGCTTGGGTAGGCAGCTTTCCCTCACAGTATAAACAAAGCCTCCAAGAAGTTTGAACTGGGTGCAGAACCCACTGCAGCACCACAAAGCCACTGTAGCCGCACTGCTTCTCTAGATTCCTCCTCTCTGGGGAGGGCATCTCTGAAATAAAGGCAGCAGCCCCAGTCAGGAACTTATAGATAAAACTCCTATCTCCCTGGGACAGAGCACCAGGGATAGGGGTGGCTAGGAGCGCAGTTTCCGCAGACTTAAATGTTCCTGCCTGCCGGCTCTGAAGAGAGCAGTGGATCTCCAAGAACAGAGCTCAACCTCTGCTAAAGGACAGACTGCTTCCTCAAGTGGGTCCCTGACCCCTATGCCACATGTCTGGGCGACATCTCATATAGGAGACCTCTAGTTGGCATCTGGCAGTTGCCCCTCTGAGACAAGGCTTCTAGAGGAAGGAGCAGGCAGCCACCTCTGCTGTTCTACAGCTTCTGCTGGTGATACCCAGGCAAACAGGGTCTGGAGTGGACCTCCAGCAAACTCTAGCTGAGAGCTGTCGAAGAGGGACCTGTTAGAAGGAAAACTAACAAACAGAAAGGAAAAGTATCAACATCAACAAAAAGGATGGCCATGCAAAAACCCCAGCTGTAGGTCTCCAACATCAAAGACCAAAGGTAGATAAATCCACGAAGATGAGGAAAATCCAGTGCAAAAAGGCTGCAAATTCCAAAACCCAGAATGCCTCTTCTCCAAAGGATCACAACTCCTCACCAGCAAGAGAACAAAACTGGGTGGAAAATGAGTTTGACAAACTGACAGAAGTAAGCTTCAGAGGTGGGTAATAAGAAACTCCTCAGAGCTAAAGGAGCATGTTCTAACCCAATGCAAGGAGGCTAAGAAACTTGACAAAATGTTATAGGAACTGCTAACTAGAATAACCAGTTTAGAGAAGAACACAAATGACCTGATGGAGCTGAAAAACAGAGCATGAGAACTGTGTGAAGCACACACAAGTATCAATAGTCAAGTCAATCAAGCAGAAGAAAGGATATCAAAGACTGAAGATCAACTTAATGAAATAAAATGTGAAGAAAAGATTAGAGAAAAAAAAAATGAACAAAGTGTCCAAGAAATGTGGGACTATGTGAAAAGACCAAACCTACATTTGATTGATGTATCTGAAAATGACAGGGAAAATGGAACCAAGTTGGAAAACACAATTGAAGTTGTTAACAAGGAGAACTTCTCCAACCTAGAAAGACAGGCTAACATTCAAATTCAGGAAATACAAAGAAAACCACAATGATACCCCCAAGAAAAGCAACCCAAGACATAATCATCAGATTCACCAAGTTTGGAATGAAGAAAAAAATATTAAAGGCAGCCAGAAAGAAAGATCAGGTTACCCACAAAGGGAAGCCCACCATACTAGTAGCATATCTCTCTGCAGAAACCCTACAAGCCAGAAAAGAGTGGGGGCAAATATTCACATTTCTTAAAGAAAAAAATTTTCAATCCAGAATTTCATAACCAGCCAAACTAAGTTTCATAAGTGAAGGAGAAATAAAATCTTTCAAAGACAAGCAAATGATGGGAGATTTTGTCACCACCAGGCCTGCCTTACAAGAGCTCCCAAAAGAAGCACAAAACATGGAAAGGAACAACCGGTACCAGCCACTGCAAAAAATACCAAAATGTAAAGACGATCAACACTATGAAGATACTGCATCAACTAATGGGCAAAATAACCAGCTAGTATCATAATGACAGGATCAAATTCACACATAATAATATTAACCTTAAGTGTAAACAGGCTAAATGCCCCAGTTAAAAGACACAGACTGGCAAATTGGATAAAGAGTCAAGACCCATCAGAGTACTGTATTCAGGAGACCTATCTCACATGCAAAGACATACATAGGTTCAAAACAAAGGGATGAAGGAAGATTTATCTAGCAAAAGGAAAGCAAAAAAAGCAGGGGTTGCAATCCTAGTCTCTGATACAGCAGACTATAAACCAACAAAGATGAAAAGAGGCAAAGAAGGGCACATTACATAGTGGTAAAGGGATCAATGCAACAAGAAGAGCTAACAATCCTAAATATATATGCACCCAATAGAGGAGCACCCAGATTCATAAAGCAAGTTCTTAGAGACATACAAAGAGACTTATATTCCATACAAAATAGTGGAAGACTTTAATGCCCCACTATCAGTATTAGACAGATTAATGAGACAGAAAATTAACAAGGATATTCAAGACTTGAACTCAACTCTGGACCAAGCAGACCTAATAAACATCTACAAAACTCTCCACCCCAAATCAACAGAATATACATTTTTCTCAGCACCACATCAAACTTACTCTAAAATTGACAACATAATTAGAAGTAAAACACTCCTCAGCAAATGCAGAACAATGGAAATCATAACAAACAGTCTCTCAGACCACAGTGCAATCAAATTAGAACTCAGGATTAAGAAACTCACTCAAAATCACACAACTACATGCAAACTGAACAACCTGCTCCTAAATGACTACTGGGTAAATAATGAAATTAAGGCAAAAATAAATAAGCTTTTTGAAACCAATGAGAACAAAGACACATGTACCAGAAACTCTGCAACACAGCTAAAGCAGTGTTTAGAGGGAAATTTATAGCACTAAATGCCCACAGAAGAAGGCAGAAATATCTAAAATCGACACCCTAACACCACAATTAAAAAAACTAGAGAAGCAAGAGCAAACAAATTCAAAAGCTAGCAGAAGACAAGAAATATCTGTGATTAGAGCTGAACTGAAAGAGATAGAGACACAAAAAATATTTCAAAAAAATCAATGAATCCAGTAGCTGGATTTTGAAAAAATTAACATTAGAGATAGACCACTAGCCAGACTAATGAAGAAAAAAAGAGAAGAATAAAATAGGCACAATTAAAAAATGATAAACAGGTATCACCACTGATCCCACAGAATTACAAATCACCAAAAGAGAATACTATACACACTTCTACTCAAATGAACTAGAAAATCTAGAAGAAAATGGATAAATTCCTGGACACCATACACTCTCCCAAGACTAAAACAGGAAGAAGTTAAATCCCTGAATAGACCAATAACAAGTTCTGAAATTGAGCCAGTAATTAATAGCCTAACAATAAAAAAAAAAAAAANAAAAAAAAAAAAAAAAAAAAAAAGACAAGATGGATTCACAGCCAAATTCTCCCAGAGGTACAAAGAGAAGCTGGTACCATTCCTTCTGAAACTATTTCAAATGATAGAAAAAGAGAGACTCCTTCCTAACTCATTTTATGAGGCCAGCATCATCCTGATACCAAAACCTGGTGGAGACACACACAAAAAAGAAAATTTCAGGCCAATATCCCTGATGAACATCAATGCAAAAATCCTCAATAAAATACCGGCAAACCAAATCCAGTAGCACATTAAAAAGCTTATCCACCACGATCAAGTTGGCTTCATCCCTGGGATGCAAGGCTGGTTCAACATACACAAATCAATAAATGAAATCCATCACATAAACAGAACCAATAACAAAACCACATCAATAGATGCAGAAAAGGCCTTTGATAAATTTCAACGCCCCTTCATGCTAAAAACACCCAATAAACTAGGTATTGATGGAACGTATCTCAAAATCATAAGAGCTATTTATGACAAATCCACAGCCAATATCATACTCAATAGGCAAAAGCTGGAAGCATTCTCTTTGAAAATGGGCACAAGACAAGAATGCCTTCTCTCACCACACCTATTCAACATAGTGGTGAAACTTCTGGCTAGGGCAATCGGGCAAGAGAAAGAAATAAAGCGTATTCAGATAGGAAGAGAGGAGGTCAAACTGTCTCTATTTCCAGATAATATGATTGTATATTTAGAAAACCCCATCATCTCAGCCCAAAATCTCCTTAGAATGATAACCAACTTCAGCAAAGTCTCAGGATACAAAATTAATGTGCTAAAATTACAAGCATTCCTATACACCAATAATAGACAAACAAAGAGCCAAATCATGAGTGAACTTTCATTCACAATCACTACAAAGATAATAAAATACCTAGGAATACAATTTACAAGGGATGTAAAGAACCTCTTCAAGGAGAACTACAAACCACTGCTCAAGGGAATAAGAGAGGACACAAATGGAAAAACATTCCATGCACATGGATAGGAAGAATCAATATCGTGAAAATGGCCATACTGCCCAAAGTAATTCATAGATTCAATGCTATTCCCATCAAGCTACCATTGACTTTCTTCAGAGATTTAGAAAAACTTCTTTAAATTTCATATGGAACCAAAAAAAAAAGCCTGTATAGCCAAGACAATCCTAAGCAAAAAGAACAAACCTGAAGGCATAATGCTACCTGACTTCAAACTATATTACAAGGCTACAGTAACCAAAACAGCATGGTACTGGATAGTTCAATAACAAGTTCTGTAATCGAGGTAGCAATTTCAGTAAATTGAGCAGTGGTACCAAAACAGATATATAGACCAATGGAACAGAACAGAGGCCTCAGAAATAACACTACATATCTACAACCATTTGATCTTTGGCAAACCTGACAAAAGCAAGCAATGGGGAAAGGTGGCAAAAAACCACCATGGCACATGTATACCTAGGTAACAAACCTGAATGTTCTGCACATGTATCTCAGAACTTAAGTTTAATAAAAAAAAATTTTTTGTAATAACAATTTTTTAAAAAGAACCATAATAACAGACATACCAGCTGTCAATGGGTACCACAGATTAAGTTTTCACTTTTGACTAACCCCAATTCATACTTTGATTTTTAAACTTTCTATACTTCTATTTCTAAACTTTCTATACTTTTATTTTTTTCTTCTTGCTCGAAGAAAATTGTCTAAATCAGACTTTTTTGGCAGGCTCCTGTCAAACAATCATTTCTGTTTGCTTAACCTAAATGATTATTGTTTAGAGATGGAGATGAAGTTCTAATCATCGTTAGTCTTTAACACGTTTCATAGCTCTCAGTAAAAGCATATAAGGCCAGAGTGTCTGTTGTTTTCAGTCTGGAATTAAGCATGTATTGTCTTGTCTTGTCTGTAAGGGTGGTAGCAGAAGGGTCAGGAGAAAAGGAAGTGATGCTGGTCAAGAGTACATTTGACGAGAAAGGTCCCTGGCAAGAGCTTATGCTGAAGGAAGGAGAGTTAGAAACACAGCTACAGAGGCACCAGGAGCAGCAGAGCAGCAGGTAGAACAATGCTCCAGCGTGAAGTCTTCCTATTGTCGAGCTCGCTGTCATTCTTCCTCTCCAGAATCATCTCTGCTGTCCTTCAAGTCTCCATGGACTTGGGCATGAGGTCTGGAAAGATGATGACTCCTCTTTCACATAAACAGGTTGTTTGCAAAAACAACGGCAACAAAAACAAAAGCTCTGAAACACATTGGGTGAGGAAAAAAGTGTGAAAAATAAATTTTTCCAATATCAGTGAAGTACAGCATGGTCATAATCCAGTGGGCTTCAGTAATAAATAATTCTCCCTCTGAGCATAGTATCACTTTTTATGAGGTGAAATATGTCCTCCAAAAAGACAGAGTTAAAGTCTTAATTTTTAGTATATGTGAGTGTAACCTTATAGGGAAATAGGGTCTTTGTGGATGTAATTATGATACGTATGACAATGAGGTCATACTGGAATAAGGTGATCCCTTGTTCCAACATGACTGGTGTCTTTATAAGAGAAGAGCCATGAATATGTCCAGAAATGAGGAAGAGTATGTTAAAACACCCAAGGTGAGAGACTGGACAAGAGAAGTCTTGCTGCTTATGAAGCTCTGGATCCTGGCGGACAAATCCTGAGATGCGCCTTGGACAAGTGCATGACCTTACAAGTCATCACACCTTTGAGCGCTCATCACACCAGAGATCGAGCAGCTGAGCTCCAAGTTAAGTTCACTTCCTGTGATAACTTTCTACTCCTGCTATAAAACTCTATTATTTCATAGCTTTTTATCACTTACATTTTGTATTTTCCTTCTCATTACTGTTGACATCATTAAAACAAAAGTATGTACAATGTTATTATTTGAAAAACAAAAGAGAGAGAGAATGGAAGAGACACAGAGTCAAACACACAGGGAGAATGCTAAGTGAGGACAGAGGCAGATGGGAGTGATGCAGCCGCCAGCCAGGAACACCAGGACTGATGGATGCAACCCAAACCTAGGAAGAGGCCGGGAAGGATTCTCCCTTACAGGTTTCAGAGGGAGCACAGCCCTTGATTTTGGATTTCTGGCCTCTAGGATGCAAGAAAATAAAATTCCACTGTTTTAAGCCACCTACTTTGTAATACTTTGTTCTGGCAGCCATAGGAAACACAATCATGAATGAAATATGATAGAAGTTTACTTGTCCCTATTATAACAGTGAAAGATGGGTGTTCCTGGTTGACAGGCAGCTTTCCTCTATGTAGTGATCAGTGGTCAAGTTCTTTCTGTCTTGTGGCTCTGCTATCCCCTAGGGCAGGTACCAGCAAAATATAGCTAACAGCTCCTTTTTGTAAATAGTTTTATGGGAACACAACCATAGGTATTTGTTTACTCATTGTCTATGGCCACTTTTGTACAGTAACAGCTGAACTGAATACTATAGTCATGACAGAGACCATATGACACTGAAGCCTAGAATATTCGCAGACCTCTGCCCAGAGTGCCATCACCATTTGCATCTAGCCAGCACTTGCATTAAGGGGAAAGCAAGTTTGGAGCGGGCAAACCAGCTGTCCACAAAGTGGGACATATTACTTGCAAATATCTAGCATTATCTAGAAATTAGTTTCATGGTCACATCACATTGCAAGAGAGATTGAGAAGTGTATCATAGCTGTCCCAAGAGAAGGAGAAATCAGACATTTAGAAGAAAAATTAGCACACCCCACCCTTGGGCATCAGTGGGAAATGTCACTCACATCAGCACAGTAGCAGCAGTAACTGCAAGGGGCCACCTAAATAAGCTTTCATGGAGTCCAGAAGCTTTAAAGAAGACATGACCAAAGGGAGTCAGAGTCGGATGGGCAACAAGAGAAGAGACAGAAAGATGCCACATGGTAGCTGAGAATACTGTTTCAAGAGCACACGAAAGACACCATCTAGAACTTCCCATAGTAACTGGTGAGAGAGGGAGGCCATTGTAGGGAGGAGAAGCTCCACAAAAGCAGGTGGGAGATAGAGCCAGAGAAATTGCTTTCTTTCGTATAATTGTGGCTCGACATTGCCCCAAGCTTGATGTGACCTTTGCAACCAGATTTATACCAAATACTAAAGTAAGTAAAACACATTTAGAATTTTAAAAATCTAGCAGGAACTTCCTATCTCGAGGCTAGCACCGTGCCGTTCATGAGAGATCTGCCCCCAGGATTCAGTCTCCTCCTACCAGGCTCCACCTCCAACACCGGAGACAAAATTTTAACCTGAGATTTGGAGGGACAAACATCCCAACTGTATCAGCTGAGAAAGGTGCCTGTGTATGAGTGATAGGAGATTGCTAGAATCCGTTATTTAAAAATGCGTGACACCTCCTCCCTCTCTCTCCTGCTACCACTCTGGCCATGTGAGACACTTGCTACCCCTTCACCTTCCACCATGAAGGCCCTCGGCAGAAGCAGAGGCTGGAGCCATGCTTGTACAGCCTGCAGAATCATGAGTCATTTAAACCTCTTTCCTTTATAAAAGACCCAGCCTCAGGTATTTCTTTATAGTAACACAAGAATGTACTAATACATAAAACCGGTACTGAGGAGTTAGTCTGTTCTTGTGTTAAGCCTGCAGGTGCACAGACTTCAGGAGTGAAGGAGGCTTGACAGCTCCCACCTATCCTCCAGAAGATGGATGGGAAAGCCTGGGTGCTTAGGCAGAAGCCTGCTACAGGGATGGAGCCCCCACAGAGAAACTCTACGAGGGCAGTTACAGGGGAAATGTGGGGTGGAGTACCCACACAGAGTCTCTGTGATGACACTGCCTAGTGGAGCTATGGGAAGGGGGCCTCCACCCCCCATACCAGAGAATGGTGGAGTCACCAGCAGCTTGCAACCTCACTGTGTAAAATCCACACACACTCATCTCTAACCTGTGAGAGCAGCAACAGAAACAAGCCCACCGCTTGTACCAGTGTCACCTAGATGAGGGACATGGAGTCAAATGGGATTATTTTGGCACTTTAAGATTTAATAACTTCCCTGTTGGGTTTCAGGCTTGCAGGAAGCCTATTGCCCCTTTCTTTTAGCTACTTTGCCCCTTTTGAAATAAGAATGTTTACCCCATGACTACTACCATTGTATCTTGGGAGCAAATAACTTGTTTTGATTTTACAGTCTCATAGGTGGAAGATGAGTTTCAGATGAGACTTAGAACTTTGGACTTAATGCTGTAATGAGTTAATATTTGGGGGGGGGAACTATTGGCAGAGGATAATTGTATTTTGCAATGTAACAACATGAGATTTGAGGGGCCAGTGGCAGAATGATATAGTTTGGACATTTGTCCCCTCCAAATCTCATGTTAAAATGTAATGCCAAATGTTGGAGGTGGGGCCTGGTGGGAAGTGTTTTGGTCGTGGGGGCTGATCCTTCATGAATGGCTTGCTGCTGTCCTTGTAATAGGGAGTCAGTTCTCATAAGATCGAGTTGTCTGAAAGTGTGTGGTACCTCCCTACTAGTCTTACTCCTGTCCTTGCCATATAAGATGCCTACTCCACCTTCAACTTCTCCTGTGATTGTAAGCTTCCTCAGGCCCTATCAGAAGATGCTGGAGCTGCAGAATTGTAGGCCAATTAAATATCTTTTCTTTATAAATTACCCGGCCCCAGGTATTTCTTTATAGCAACTCAAATAGCCTAATACAACAAGTTTAGAGACCAAGCCCACAAGGTTCACACACTCCAGTGAGTTGTGGAAAATGAAAGGCCCCAAGGACTCTCATGGGCTATGCAAACGTGCTTAGCACCTAGGTCTAAAACCGTCCATTAACATTGATCAGGAATCTCAAAATCAAGAGCACACAAGCATCAGTTATGGAAATTAGTAGGATACTCAAAAGTTCAGTCCATGCTTGGACCAGGCAAGCCCAGGCACCGCTAGGCCAAGTCCTGCAGAAACCAGGAAGACAATGAAAAGATCAAAGTCATGCCCCTGTCTTGCTGCCTGACTGGAAACGACCTTCCCAGTGTTCCCAGATGCCACTGAGGAAAATGGAAAGAAATTCTTCCAGGTGCTGTTTACAGAGAAGTGGCTGGGCTTTGAAATTAACACTAACTAAAATATTCAATTTTGGCTAAGGAAAATCAACCAGATTAAATTGAGGATACTGGTCTAGAAGAAATAACGTTATCGCCTCTAAGCAGAATAAGACCTCAAGAGTATAACTGAGACAGATTCTAGAAAAGAAAACCACATTTCTGCCTTCTTAAGTTGTGATGTGTAAACTTCTACATGCTACAATTGATAAAACTTTTCCTTACAAGGGTTCATGCTATATCACCTGTCAGAAAGTCACTTCATCTTCTTTAAGCTTCCGCAAAGACACACACGCACACACATACACACGCGCGCGCGCACACACACACACACACACACATCTTTATCATTGACGTCTAACACTATCAGGACAATACTATCATAAAAGTTGCTGAGAAAACTAAATATCACATTTAAAGAAAATTTAAATCTCACAACATTTATGATTCTATTAGATAACAATACACTATAAAGACTGAAAGCTTATTTGATAAGTAGCAGTGGAAAGAAGGTATTTATTACAAAATTAGGAGGCTTTTAAAAAGTGGCGGGCATCAAGAAAAAGTTTTTAATTGCCAGTAACCAATGAGTGGCATACAGTCTTCCCCATGCTAGTGGTTCCAGTGTGGAATAAACATGCCTGGCATCTGGTCTCAAACACATAAAACCACACATGGGGGCTTTAGTGTCAATGCAGCGAGAATGACTCACTGACAGTAGCCCAGCCTGGGTATGTCATTGGAAAAGGAATTCTGACTGCACGTTGGATCTTTTCAGACACACCCACACACATGGTTAACAATCATCAACACATCACTTAAAAATACAATGTGCAAAACATGCAATGCAGCATACATTGCTGAAAAAGTTAAATTAGACATTAATAAGGTTGAGGTGGTGAGTGGATACAGAATGACAATCTGAGTGGTCTTTTCCCACTTTATTATCTGTGATGTGGTTATGTGCAGATTTGCTTTAACAAGTTTATAAACAAATCAATCTGCCCTTGGCAACTAAGAGATTAACCCAGCTAAATAAGGAAAGCACAACCACTAAAAATGTTTCTTAGAATTTTTTAAAGAAAGGCTTAAAGTGACAGTGTCTTCTTAGTCATATACTCATATTTTACACTATAATTTACTTTACAAGATATGTTAGTCTTACAGCAAGTGAAAGTACACACTGAAACTTGGCTTTATTTTTATAAAAATCTTGTAACTAAATGAAATGTCTCAGGTTAAAACTAAATCAGACAACTTGCTTTTAGTTTACTTCAATGTCAGATTTTGCCTGTGGTTTTCACCAATGTTTAGACCAAAACACACTTTAGGGAAATGTTTAAGCGTTTTATGTTTTAAATGTAAATTCATTTTATTATTCTTAAATAAAAAAGTTATTAGCCCTTTTAAAATGAAATAAAATGTTTCAAAACTGTATAAATAATGTCTGTATAAATTATGTCATAAATTTTATAGCCTTCTTGAAGGGAAAACATTCATGAACTTTCATCCTGGAATGATATTTTCAAGATACGATATTATTGAACAACTGAATAGATTTTCAATGCTTCTAATGTTGTGGATCTTTGAGAGGTACTTACATTTTTAGCAGTTATCTGGAATTGTGAAAATAACCTAGCATTATTCTCTCAATTTTGCAGATGAAGTATCTGAGGGTCTAAGAAATTCCATCACATTCTTCAGGTCAGAAATGGGTTTAGACTCTGGGTCTCTGAAAACCAATGTCGGAATTTACAGTCTCTTCCATAACCGCCTCAGGTTGGATTCCTACCCAGGACTTGAATTGCAACAGCAATGACTGTGGAAGGACAGCCAGCACAGTGAATCAAGACTGAGTTTTGAAACAATATCCAAATCAACATGGCTTCAATCTTTCTTCCTAATACCACTAACCTAAAGAGTTTGAAGCCAAATTTAGAAGGAATATTTAAAAGCAACCTCAGCTCCAGCAGTGCTCTCTACTCTGGCTTAAGAAGTAAATGTTCTTATTTCCTTCTATTCAAACTTGGGAAAACAGTTAATATCATCTCTCTATTAGTTGTAATCTCTTAATCCCCATTGTCTTCTTTGACCTGAGGCAAGTGTCTCCCAGTAATCTCTTCATTTAGTAATGATAATCTGCAATTTCTTCTTGTAATGCTAATAGTCCATGGATTCCACTCAGGGCAGATGGCAGTGACTTCCCAAACCACTTTCTTGTCTTTTCAAACACATTATTGAGTTAAATCAATTCTCTGCCCACTTAGAGACTGAAGTTATTTTTGTGTCCACTATCCTGTTCTTCACCACACACATTTTTCTTAAAAGGCTTTAAAAAGTAATAACTGTGCTGATTAGGTTTGACTTGTTTTGTTTTGTTTTTTTAGCCATTTGGTGACATCGCATGAATCCAAAATGAACTAACATACCACAATTTAATCTGCATTTCAGAAAGTGTCAAAGTTTCCTTCAAATTGCAGCTTTAAACTCTTCTGTGTGAGGACACATACCCACTACCGTACTTACCCCATCTCCAAAAAAGGAGAACTAAACAAAACAAAATCAGAATACATACTGCCTGTAACAGATGAAAAAAAGAAAAAGAAAGAAAGAAAGAAAAGAGAAAGAAAGAGAGAAATGGAAGGAAAGAGAGAAGGAAGTATGGAAGGAAGAGGGGAAGGGAAGGAAAGGAGGGAAGGAGGGAGGGAGGAAAGAAAAAGATCAGGAGAAGGGTGAATAAAAGGGTAGTAGACAGTAGGAATAGTCTCTACTTTTGTCAAGAAATTGATGATGGGTGTACTATGAAAGTGGAAGGCCAAACACATCATGTTCTTACTCATAAGTGGGTGTTGAACAATGAGAACACATGGACACAGGGAGGGGAACATCACACACCAGGGCCTGTGGGGTGGGGGACTAGGGGAGGAATAGCAGGGGGTGGGGGGATTGGGGAGGGATAGCATTAGGAGAAATACCTAATGCAGATGACGGGGCCATGGATGCAGCAAACCACCACCATGGCACGTGTATACCTACCTATGTAACAAACCTGGAGGATTTGCACATGTACCTCAGAACTTAAAGTATAATAAATAAATTAAAAAAAAAAAAAGAAAATGGAAGGCATTTGGCAAGGTGAGAGAGAAGGTGGGCAGGTCCCACAGTGCTCAGGTCTGACCTAAGTTAACAATCTTTTCTTGGGTCTACCCTGATTTCTAAGTGTAAGGTAATAAGTATAGTAAGGAAATTAACAATTTCAAGCAAGATGTAGAAGAAAGTCAGTAATGGAGTCCCTTGGGAGAAAGAGAGGAAGGAAGAAATAAGGGACAGAGAGAAGAAGGAGGGAAATTTTTTAAAAACATTGAAGCCAAATAATTAGGAATCAAGCATGTTTAGTTCTTATCTTAATTCCTCTACTTAATTGCTAAGGGATCTTAAGCAAGTAACATTGTAACTGAAGGCTCATAAATAAAACTGGGAAAATTACATAGTTCTTTGTCAAAGGGCATCATAGTGTTTTAACTAGTAATTGAAAAGGGCTAGTGCCCCCCTGAAGTGCTTTACATACATTTACAATACATGAAAGCATATCTGATTGATATAAAGAGAGAAAAATAACTCTGAGGTATACACCAATGCCAGAAGGAAAAGTAAATTCTATTTCAAAGGTTAACAGGTAGAAAATGAGAACGAATTATTCTAACAAATTAAAGTCCCTGCTTTAAAAAATGTGATATGATGCTTTTGCTCTGGCCAATCATTTAGAAAACACATCCCAGCTCTAGTAATAGCTGTATAACTCAAAGTATGCAAGAGGAAAAAATGGATCTACAACATAAGGAAGCTAAAGTGAAAAATAATCTTTGTAAGGCACCCATCACTCACCCAGGTTCAAGGAACAGAACATTCCTTCCTAGAAGGGTGCTGGTGACCAAATGGGACCCTAACCCATCAGATCACATGTTAGTCAGAAAAGGAGCAAGAATTCAGGGAGAGCAACATGCAATGTACTTTTCATGACCACTGAAACACTAATGTTTTTAAACCATGTTGGGTAACTGATTCTGCTTATTTGAATGGCAGGGAGGAAGAGCAGTAAGCATAGACAATACATGTCTTCAGGCCTGTCTCCCAAGCTTCATAGATGATAGAGAAACTACTATGCCCGCAAGTGTTACTTGAGCACCTGCTACTAGCTAGACTCAATGCTGGGCACCAGAAAGCCAGTAATGAATAAAATGGTGCCCATGTTCATGGATACAGTGCTTGAGATACTGTGATAAGGTTTATGCAAACACCTAAAGATGAAACAATTTCATCTTACTTTCTGCCTTGGTTCATTTTCTATTGTTTATAACAGAATCTCTGAAACTGGATAATATGTAAGAAACTGACATTTCTTTCTTTCAGTTCTGGAGGCTGTAATATCCAAAGTTGAGGGGACACATCTGGTAAAAGATTTCTTGCTAGTGAGGACTCTCTAAAGGGTTCCAAGGCTACACAGGGTATATCACATAGTGAGGGGGCCAAGGGTACTAATGTGCTAGCTCAGGTCTCTCTTACTCTTCCTAGAAAGCCACCAGTTCTTCACCCATGATAATTCATTAATCTATTAGTCCACTAATCAATGAATGGATTAATCTATTCAAGAGGGCTCTGACCCAGTCACCTCTTAAAGGCCTCACCTCTCAACATTGCAACATTAGGGATTAAATTTCAACATGAGATTTAGAGGGAAAAAGAATTCAAACCATAGCACTTGGGAAGTAAGGGTTGGGTTTTTCCTATATCATAAGAAGCATCCAAGTGAAAACTACACATATAATCACACTAACACAGACACTGTCCCTTTTATCATTTCAGAAGAGGTCAAGAGAGACATTCAGGAATCACTGCTGCCATCTCAGGTGGGACAATTCTTCAAGTTGTATAGTCCTGAGCACTGCAGAATATTTGGTACTCCTGATTCCTGCCTAACAAATGCAGCAGTCCTTCTTAACTCAGTCACTGTGGCAATCAACACCCTTTTCAAACACTCCTTAGCAGGGTAGCACTGCTCTGGGTTGACAACTCTTCTTGCCTACCCTTTTTCTGTGCTTTCACTAAAGGAATATGAAAACCAGTGAACCAACGCAGTGGTAAGAGCATATACCTAACTTAAGTTTGATAAGAAGGTTAATCTCAGCTCTCTCATTTAATATTAGGCAAGTTACTGAGTTCCACTTTCCTTGTCTCTAAATAGAGATGATAATACATACTTCAGAGGTTGATTGTAAGGACAATATTAAATGACATGACTGATGGTTTCTCACAAAGTGGGTATCCCAAGGTGGATGTCCCATGAGATGTCCCCAATAGAATTACAAAATAAAAAGAAAGAATGTTCCTATCAAAATGATTCTCTTAGAAAATGATGATTAATTCTGTACAGTAAGACACTAGTTGGAACTCCACAGTAGCTACAACAACATGAAAGCTAAAACGGCTTTAACAGGCAAAGGAAACAGAATTTGCAACTGCTCAGCCAGTCTTTCTGGGCAAAACATTCTGCTTCATTAAAAACCATCCTTCTGGCTTTCCAGAAACACGGGCCCTAACTCAAAAGATTAGCACTCACCAAAATGCTGTCTTGCAGATTCTAGTCATTACATTGAGGTCAAAAGTCCAACCAGATACTATCTACTTGCTTTCAACTTTGACACAATAATTACACTGTGGTTTGTAAATCACAGCCACACCCAGCAGCTCATTTAATTCTCAGACACACCTGGATGTAGTTCATAGCATCTGTCTGTAGGTAATATTAATATTATCCTCAAGTTGCAGATGAGGAAACATTCTTAAAAAAGTTAAAGGAATCAAGAATTATGATAATTATAGTAATAGCTAACATTAAGTGTTTTAATGTTAATTGTTACATTTACTATGTCACATATTAATAATGTTAAGATATTGATAACCACTACATTTTTAAAAAATATTCATTATTATTGTCAATTTCATTTAGTGGTTATTCACTATATATTAATCACTCTACTAAACAACTCTCTTTTAGTTTTTACTTCTCAAAAAATTTTGGAGTAACACTATTATTAGTCTTTTAAAGAGGGGAAAATAAGCTTAGAGAGGTTAAATAACTTATCCCAAATCGTTCAGCTAATATGTGTTGGAGACAGAGCTTCAACCTACATCTGTTTAGTTTCAAACACGCTGCACTATATTGACTTGCTTAAAATCCTTCCAAGTGATGCCCAGACATAGTGACCAGAGGAACCTTCATTACAGGTGTTTTCATAGAAAATAAGGTGCTTTGAGAAAGAACACATGTCATTAAATAAATCACATAAACTGCCCCTACATTTAATTAAAGTTTTAAAGCCTAAAATGCATTTGTGATATTCACGGTCATATCTACATTGGTTGATATGCTCGGCATTGAAAGAAGCCATTTGTCCTTTGCCAGGTAAGATGGAATCCTGGGCAAAGACCTGTGGCCTTCATGGCCAGGCTCCAGCCATGGACCAGAAGAGGTAAATAGGGCAATATCAGGAGTGGTAAAAAGATTTAAATGAACAAATGGCTAAATATGATTTCATTTTACCTCTTTCTAAATTTTATATAGAGCATCATACAATCTCAGGATCTAAAAAAAAAATGCCTTCCTCATCTTGCATTAAGTTGCAAAGAGAGAAATGCTGGGTTATGTTTTTAACCTGCTTCACTGGTAGAATTTTAAGCAGCCCCCTGACTCTCCAGTGATTTTCTCTTCTCTTTAAATCCCCACCTCCCCAGCTTTCTTCACAGTCTGTGACTATGAGGGACAGTGAGGACACAAGGTAAGGCACCACAGGGACAAAGCGTTTCAGTAGCACTTACTGCAGTTGACCACCCAGTACAAATGTTTTAATACGTGGACGAACATCCATCACAAACACTAGATTGTGTTTCCTGGTTCGTGGAATTCAGCTTTTCTTTAGCAATTTGATGTTGTCTCTAGGAATATAAACTCTCAATTTTTCTAAATATAAGCACTTCTGCAAACATAGCTCCCAAGAATTAATTCCAGAATGGTGCACTTTCAAAGCAACTGCTGAATAGTAAGCTGAATAGTAAGCCAAGATTCTTAAAATTTAAAGTGATATGACATTATGAGATGTTTATTATTTTGGCACAGGTAACAGCTAATCAATGAAATGAGATTTCATAAAAGGATGCCAATAAAAGGGAGAAAGGAGAATGAATAAAATCCACAAAAATAGCTCTGAAACTCAATTGTCTTTTGTTATATGTTTACTCATACTTTTTCTCCCTGACCTCCTCTCTTGAACCTTAAATTCCCCTTTGTGTATTTTAAATTCTACCCACTCTTCTAGGCCCAATTCAATCCCCACTTCTTGGAAGGTCATTTTATCCCCACTTGCTGAACTCCTTAAATCTTTCCTTAATCTGAGAGCCTACATCACCATAGAGTTGAAAATATGGCCATCACCACAGAGTTTAGCACTTAAATATCCTCTAGGAAATTAATGTCTAATTATTTTACCCCTAAGCAGAATATGAGCATCTTGACTTTATGACTAATAATTATTAGTAGAAACAATTTAAATAATTTAATTTAATAATATCAGTAGTTACTACTTATGGAGAACATAAGCACATATAAAATGTCATTTAGGCTGAGCGCAGTGGCTCACACCTGTAATTCCAGCATTTTGGGAGGCCAAGGCAGGTGGATCACCTGAGGTCAGGAGTTTGAGACCGGCCTGGCCAACATGGTGAAACCCCATCTCTACTAAAAATACAAAAAATTAGCCTGGCATTGTGGCAGGCATCTGTACTCCCAGATACTCAGGAGGCTGAGGCAGGAGAATTGCTTGAACCCAGGAGGCGGAGGTTGCAGTGAGCCGAGATTGCGCCATTGCACTCCAGCCTGGCAACAAGTGTGAAACTACATCTCAGATTAAAAAGTCATTTGGTCGTCACAACAATCCTGTGAGGTAGATGCCATTAAAACCTCATTAAATATATCAAGAAATCAAACTACAGTTAGAAGTTCAGTTCAATAGAAAAAGAAGAGAGTTGGAATTTGAATCCATCACCTTATCCTGCTGCTTCTTTTCCCTCTGGAGCAAATAGGCCAGGGTGTTACACAAAACATGTCTCATAATAGGATGCTTAGTGTCTGTATTAGAGCTAGGCAACTTCTGCTGGTAAAGGTGGGAATTTTTCAAAATATTGGATTATGAATGAGATTGAATTCATAAAATAAGACACAACTGTTCTACTGCTTCCTATTTTGGAAAATGCCAAAAGTCCAAATTATCCCAAAGGTCACTGGCAGATGCACACTTTCCGTCATGTATATCCAAACTGAGTCACTGGCATGGAAGAAGGCAATCATTTTGTCTTTTTCCTGAAGGCTAAGTTCTCCAGGATTCAGCAAAAGGACCATATTCATATCTCTTCATGAAATAAAATGTATGAGATAAAATGATCATGTGAGATACCTGCCAATGAAATACTAAAAGCACAAAGATGATGGGCTGATATGAACCTTTGGGTGTTCTGGAGATTTATTTTTTAAATATCCTAAGATTTTTAACCTGTTGAAAGTAAAAGGTTGAGGGAAAATGATATTATAAAACAAAGAAAAGGAGCTTAAACAAACTTCTAAAATTTAATTTTAGCTCAGCTAAATGGGAGAAATGGAGAGCTAGAGATAGCCAATTATGCAAAACATAAAATGGAAATCCAGAGAGACGTAAACAGACACAGAAGATAAAGCGACAAGGCTGTTAAAGAACCCCGAAGTGGCTGCTGAAATGACGAGGGTGCTGACCATGAAAGTTGTTACTGACCTTCTCTCCCCATCTCCCACCTTCCCCTTACATTACTGGGTAGGCCCTCTGGGAACAACATGCCTGGCAGGAGGAGAAGCCGTGCAGCCAGGACTATGACAAGGATAAATAGTCTTTTCTCCACTGGGTGCCTGGTGCTAAATGGAATGTTGGCTGTAAATATCCTGAAGCCCCCTCCCTTTTTCTCCCTCTTAAGGCTTCTCCCAACCTGCTAGTCCAGCTTTCTCTGTCCTTCTTTTCCAATTTGGCTCTTGCGTCTTATTTTCTACCATTTCCCTGCACTCTTTCTTTTTCTACTTCCCTTCTCTGTCCTAGGGAGTGAGGGGTGGTGAAGAGATGTCACATCCCAGCACCAATCTATTAAAGTTCCGAAATGCCAATTCACACTTAATGTAAGCATGTTCGGTTAGTGTTCTAAAATCTGTTGATTCACACCAGGTTGCAATTTCTTATTATCTTTTCAAACCATTTCTTCTCATTTCTCCTTTCTAGAAGGACTTAGTAAATGGTATTTATTTGATCTTCTCTATTTTCAGATCACATATATTTTCTTCCTATAGTCACTCTAACGTCTAGGACCATAGAGATACAAAGCTTTTACTGGAAGTCTTTAAAAATTAGGATGGAGATCTATATTTATTGGCATGGAAATGTGATCATTGTAAGTGAAAAGCTATCTTAAAGCACAACAGTATTAGAAAGTCATGTATTAAAGAACATAATTGTATAGAAAAATTAGGAGGTCTGTTTAAAAATGTTGAAAGTCTTTGTAGGAATTTTGCTTTTTCATCTTCCGCATCTTCTCAAAAAATAATTTTATAAAAACATACATGCATAGCTTGATTTATCAAAAACAAGTAAGAGAAAATTAAAAAGAAATTAGCCTTTACTACCTTCCTGACAAGGAAAAGTGCCTGAGAATCATATGGGCAAGAAAAAAACAGAGTGGAGGGATGTAGACATCTGTCTGATAAGAAAAAAGGGGCAATATTTGGGCAAAAATGAAGGATATTGTCATTCGTCATCTGCAAAGCTCTGGGGAGAAGCAAATTACTATTTATTTGGGAGAAAAGCTTTTTTGTCACAACAGTGGCACCGGCCATACAAACTGCTTCCTGCACCCTCATTAGCTGGGTCTAAGTAACTCACATAATCCAAAAAAAAGGGAAGAAAGTCTGGGCAGCAACCAGGACAAGAGCAGAAAATGCTCTTCCCAAGCAACACGGAGCCCGGGGTTACGGTCTTAGTGAGAAATGAATTCACTCCATTTTTTTCCAATTTTAGCTTCCAAATAAGAGCCTCCAATTTGGATGTTAGCCCTGTGGAAGTGATAATAACCCCATCAAATTCCCAAGAGGAAACAGCTACAGAAATAAAAGGAAAACACCACAACAATGTTTAAAGCTGAAGAACACAAAAACACTGGTCTGAGCTTTACAAAACGGAACAATCGGCCAAGCAAAACCTAAACTTCAGGAGCACCAGACCGTGAAATGGAGAAACAATGCATGCTCAAGTGGGATTGAAGACTCAAAAGCAGCTATTAATTCAAACAAGATCAAAACAGAAATCAATCTATTCATGTGACTTCCAAAAGATCATTAAAAACTAATTACTTTCTGTCTACCTCAATTGCTTTGTTGCTTTAACTAGTAAATTGTTGTCCTCACTTTCTGTCTAGATGGCTGTGGAATAAAACAGTGTGTTCCAATTCAGATCACAGTGAGTCAAGTGGCCCCATCCTAGAGCCCAGACACTAACTCCAAGTATTTCTAAGCATTATAACAGACTCCCCACTTATCAGCACAAAGCTTATGTATGCAGCCAAGCAACACTTGATTACATAAAGCAATGTCATGAGTTTCTCCATTTTCACAAAAATAAAGAATTATAAAAAACAGCCTGAAATTTCTCAAGCTTATAGATATAATTTAATTGTTTTAAAAACCAAACCCTTCCTTTCAAGGGCTATGGTCAGTGATTTAGCATGTTTCTTCTGTATTGGTAAATTAGTTCTATTGTTCAGAAAAAGTCTAAATGACAATAACAGAGACAATTCTTAATTCTTTTCCAAATTTGATGCAATTATAAAAAAAATAAAAGAAAAAGAAAATCTGCAGCTCAAGCAAATTTCCTCTGTCAAGGGACCTTTCATTTAGGTATTAGCTTTTAAAAAATAACTTCTAATAATATTTATTAATTTTCATTTGATCTTAATAAATAATCTCATTTTTCTTTCAACCTAAAATTTTCCCATTTATCTTCATTCAAAATAAAACTCTCAATATTCTTCATACCCTTCATTTCTAGAAGAGTCAAACTGCTCTTAGTTGTTTTTTAGGAAGCTAAGGGCCTTTCAGTGACCCACAATTATAGTTGTAAAAAAACAAATGTTAATAGTCAGAAAAAAATCATTTTTTGGAGTCCTATTTGCACATGGACTTCGAAAAAAAACCAAGGATAAATGTGGTGAAACATGACAAGGAAATATGTGTTAAAGTATTAAGAACTCTTCTTTCCTGAATGCCTATTTATTGTGATTTTGAGATAAAATACAATGTCTACAACATTAGTGCCTGAACTAACATTTTCTTTTAAAGGAAATGGCTTGTATATATTTAGCACTCTATAATCTTCAAAGTTTATTGCATATTATTTTCTCATTTATTAGTCACAAAATTTCTCTAAGACCTTTTATTTGAACAAATACTTCTTCTCATTCTACAGTTTAGAGAATTGAGAGTCAGAACATTTGTAGGAACTACCAAGGTCAGATCGTTTCTGAGAAATGGAGCTTGGGACATAACAGGAGTCTCCTTGTTCTCAGCACTGTTAATATAGCTATTGAGCAAAAGAGGAACTAACAGACATTAAACGTCTTTTAGGTGTCAGGCACCTTCCTAGTGCTTTGCAGAAACATTTTATTTTATCTGATGAGATGAATATTATCATTCATGTTGATGTGTCTACTGAAATTCAGAAATTGTGAATGCCTTCATCAAATTTATACAGCTAAAATATAGCACAGCTTGAATTCAAACCTGGGTTTTCTGACTATAAATTCATGTTCTTTCTGTTATTTCTTAATGCAATTTCTACCTACAAATCAAAAATTACTATCACTTATTGCATAAAATTCAAATTTGGTCATTTAGATAACTCTACTCATCTGATTAAAAATAAAATAGATGATAGTGATGTTCAGAAATTATAATACAAATACAAATCAAACCTAAATGCCATGAAAGCAATCATAATATATCTGATATTTGTGCCCACCTCTGGTAGGAGCATCTCTCAAGGATGTGGAATAGTTAGGCTGAAATTTCTGGGCTGAAAGTTCTGCTCCTTGCTCTATAAAGCAATGCAAGTATAATTTCCTTTCTTTTTTCTTTTCTTTTTTTTTTTTTTTTTNTTTGAGACAGAGTCTCACACTGTCGCCAGGGTTGGAGTGCAGTGGCATGTTCTAGGCTCACTGCAACCTCTGGCTCACTGCAACCTCTGCCTCCCGGATTTAAGCGATTCTCCTGCCTCAGCCTCCCAAGTAGCTGGGATTACAGGCGCCTGCCACGATGCCCAGCTAATTTTTGTACTTTTAGTAGAGACAAGTTTTCACCATGTTAGTCAGGCTGCTCTCGACCTCTTAGGTCGTGATCCACCCGCCTCTGCCTCCCAAAGTGCTGGGATTACTGGCATGAGCCAATATAACTTTCTTAATCAGTCCTCCTCTCCTCTCTCCAGTATATTATCTCTTCTTACTATGTATCACCCATCTTCTTCTCTAGAGATGAAAAGTTAGGTAAAATATAGAAAATCTCCTAATCACAAAAATGTCTGGACCCTCCATCAGTAAAAATGTACATTTATTGCTGTGTGACTCAGTTTGACTTTGTTAAGGAGAATAATGCCAGGAAGGACACAAACCTCTAGCCACTTAATCTGTGTCTTCGATTTGCAATTTTAAGACAGTAAGACAAATGTTCTTGTGAGGAGAAATTGGAAGCACTTTCTCTGGTAGAGAAGGAAATACTTTAAAATTGACAAGAAAATGACAAGGACAATTGAGACAAAGTCTTGAAAGAGTGAAGTCTTAATGCAACACTATGAGAAAGAAAATTATTACTTAATTAACTAGACTTGATTTCATTTATGCTTAGAATAAAAGACATTTTTTAATATCTTACAAAGAAAGTCAAAGATAAAGGCCAACACTGAGCAAGTGTTGCTAAAGACAGGTTGTTATACTGAATATATACCATGTATAATCTCCTTTTCCAAAATAACTGATTTAAGTTGGTTACTGCGTCCCAAACTTAACAGAATATATAGTTCAGATTCTTGACCTCACCTTCTGACCATTCTTCTCACATCACCTTCACTGGCCTGCCAGGCTTGGTGGACTTGGAGTAGATAAATTTGTCTTTCTGCCAGTTTTAATTTTTCCAACAGCAGTACAGCCTATATATTTATGCTTGAATGATATATTGAAACTTGCTACTGTCCTACAATTATAGTAAGACAACAAAATCATTCTCACTGATTTAACATGTATGTAAAAACACAAATACTTTTGACTATTTAACTTACTTGACTGATTACATTGATTAAAGCTATAACTAGCTAGGTGCAATCAATTATTTGTTCATTTAGTTTCTAGTTAAGCTGACAGGTCTACTCATTTGATAACTAAAATTAGACAAAATAGTCAATTTACGCTTTATCCTGCTAATTAATTAGAATGACTAGGAATAGTCCAAAGCCCCAGATTCAATTATAATCACTTACACATAGAGGAAAACTCTCTTATTCAAATACACAGCTTGAACTAAGTACATTTTCTCTAAAGCAAAGGGCATATATTAACAAAAACTTATCCCTATAACTTAACACACACAAATGTTGTATGAAGGTCAGTAGAGCTATTATGTACTTTAACATAACTACCCTCATCAGATAGCTAGTTATTATTTTCTATTTTACTGGTGAGGAAACATGGAATTTAAGAAAATTAGAAGCATTTTTTCATTCTATTATTCCTGAATTCTAGAATTGAAAGTGGCACTATGAAAATACATTGTCACTTAATTTTTTAAAAAGCAAAATTTTCTATAGTTATTTGATTGTAAAATAACTAACTTCATTGGAAGACACCACAAAAACTAAAGCAGCATATAGTGCAAATACTCTGTAGATTGTTTTGTTGGTGGAAAGCTAAAATCAACTTGGCAAGTAGAACAATTTCTCTACCCCTGGCAAGTGAGAAAGCAATAACAAATCTTCCATGTTAAGGTGAGAAATTTAGCATACCTAGCTGAGCACTTAGCGAAAATGGTCAATTTTCCAGAAAAATCATCAAAATCAGTTCAGTTCAAAGAAAAATTTTAAAAGCATGCATATCAATAACCATTGAATACATGATGCTAACAGAAAAGACTATACTTGAAATGGCACCCAACTCAAGATTTTGCTTGTGAATTTTATCACGTTCTTAAAAAACACATAATTCTTGTGTTATATGAACTTTTCAAAGCAAAGAAAAAGATAAGAAATCATCTGATCCATTTTACCAAGCAAATATAGCACTAATACCAAAACAAGAGAAAGCACAAGAAAATAAATTATGGACAAATACCTTTATAAATGAAGATATATATACCTTGAATTAAATATTAGCAAATCAGATATGGGGATATAATTTTTAAATTACACATTAGGACCAAACTGGGTTTATCCCAGGAATACAAGGATGGTTCAACACTAGAAAACTTATCAATACTCTATATTAAAAGACAAAAGACAAAAACTAAGTAATGTAAAGGTGTTGAATAAAATTTAATACCTCTTTTTTTAATCTTATAAAAGTAGAAATAGAAGAAAAACCTTTTAATTTAATAAATGTTACTAGTGGAAATATGTAATCAGTACCATACTTAATGGATAAAATATTAGAAGTAATTTATTAAAGTAAAGAATAATACAAAATACTATCATTGTCTATCCAGCACTAATGCACCATCCTTGTCTATCCAAGACAATAAAAAATGAGACATAAGAATCAGAATAAAAAGAGATAAAATTATCACTATCTGCAAATGGTATTATGATTACTCAAAAAACTAAGAAAATCAATTTATGCATTGTTAGAGTTCATTAGAAAGTTTAGCGAGGTATCCAAATAGGAGTTACAAAATAAGCACATACAGTAAAATATTATTTACATTTTAAAACACATACATCAAAAAATCTAATACAGATAGTATGTGGCCATAAATATTTGTTAGATAGGCCAGGCACAGTGGCTTATATCTATAATCCCAGCACTTTGGGAGATCAAGGCGGGTGGATCGTTTGAGGTCTGGAGTTCGAGACCAGCCTAGCCAACATGGTGAAACATTGTCTCTACTAAAAATACAAAAATTAGCCAGGTCTGATGGCAGGCACCTGTAATCCCAGTTACTTGGGAGGGTGAGGCAGGAGAGTTGCTTGAATCCAGGAGGCAGAGATTGCATTGAGCTAAGATTATGCCACTATACTCCAGCCTGGGCATTAGAATGAGACTCAGTCTCAAAAAAAAATTCTCACATAAATAAAAATAAAATCTTCTGAAAAGATACACATCAAATTAAATGCTGTTGCTAAAAAGAATCAAGATTGATGGTAATGATCAAAGGAGATTGTAGCCATACCTCTAGTATCTATTTTATAGCCTGGATATGTGTATTCGTTTTAGTATTTAAATTTAATAAATAAAATTTAAAATACACAAGAAATATTTCAGCTACTTCTATATTTATTTGGATAACTTTGTATTATTTCTTAAAATTTTAATTATTACTTAATCTGGGGATTGCACGAGGAAAACAAAAGGACACATCATGTGTAGGTCCATAAATTAATCTTGCCACTGGTATGCTTTATTGTTTTCCTAGGTTAACATTTATGAGAACTGATATACTAAAGGTTTTAAATTTCAATAAATAAAATGTAAGACTACTAAAGCCAGAGATTGAGAAGGTTTATATATTTATAAAAATACATGTCTAAGTATGTCATTTTCCCTACAACTTCACTAGCATTACAATTTAAAAACAATAAACAGGCCATTAATTTGGGTCAATAAAATACTTTCATTGTGAAACAGTTATTATTCAAGATTATAACTAAGTTTTTTAATGCTGTCTTTCAGAAAAGACCCTTATATCATTGGATTTCTCTTTATTTCTCAGAAATATTAAACAGATTCCTTTGTGTACATTTTAGAATCCTCAAAATGTTCAGAAAGATGGACATCTGTTCCCAAATTAAATATTTGCCTTAAAAATAATAGCAAACTTTTTAAGAATTTCATGTAAATCTCTGACAATGACTCATTTATCAACACCCAGAATACCTTACCTCAGGTATAGCCAGTGTGTGCTTCAAGTGATTAATATTCTCTAGATGCAATGTTCACAGAAAAGAATGCATATTCATTCTCAAAGGGAAGACAATGTGTACATAAAACTGCCTTATCAAACTCATTATGCTCTATTAATATTGCATGATGAATTTGACTGACTGTAGTGAAACAGTCTTTTAAGAAATAAAATTTACTCTCTGGTGTTCAGACTGTTAAGACCTTAAAGATTTTTATTTATGTTACCAGATATGGAGCTATTTATAACATACTTTTATTATATTTTTATTGATATATCAGACTTGTACATATTTTTGGGAATGTGATATTTTGATATACATATACAACGTATAGTGATCAAGTCAGAGTAATTGAAATATTCATCAACTCAAACATTTATCTTTTCTTTGTGATGGGAATATAACAATTCTTTTCTTCCAACTATTTTGAAATATATAAAAAATTACTGTTAATCATAATTTTTCTACTATACTTTCAAATAATAGAACATATTTCTTCTATTTAACTATATTTTTGTACTCATTAACCAACTTATCTTCATCCTCTTCCACCTTCCCTTGGCAGCATCTGGTAACTACTATTCTACTCTGTATCTCCATGAGATCTAGCTTTTTCACCCCTACCTATGATTCAAAACATCCAATATTTGTTTTTCTGTGCCTGGCTTATTTCACTTATAATGACCTCCAGTTACATCCAAGTTGCTGCAAATGACAGGGTTTCATTAACTTTTTATGGCTGAATAATATTTCACTGTGTATATATACTATATTTTCTTTGACCAGTCATCTGTTGATAGACACTTAGGTTGATTCCATATCTTGGCTATTGTGAATAGTGCTGCAATAAACATGAGAGTGCAGATATCTCTTTGACATACTTATTTCCTCTCTTTTGGACATATACCCAGCAATGGAATTAATGAATCATATGGTAATACCATTTCTGGTTTTTTTAGAAACCTTCACACTGTTTTCCATAATGACTGTACTACTTGACATTCTCACCAACAGTGAAACAGGGTGCTCTTTTCCCTGCATTCTTGACAGCATTGGTTATTTTTTGTCTTTTTTGATAAAGCCATTCTAACTGTGGTGAGATAATATCTGATTGTGGTTTTGATTTGCATTTCCCTGACGATTAATGATGTTGAGCATTGTTTTATATACCTGTGTCCATTTGTATGTCTACTTTTGAGAAATGTCTATTAATGTCTTTTGCTGATTTTTAAATCAGATTTTTTCCTTGCTTGCTTGCTTACTTGCCCTTTTGTTAATAAGTTGTTTGAGTTTCTTAGGTAATCTGGTTATTAACTCCTTTTCAGATGGATAGTTTGAAAATATTTTCTCTGATTCTGTAGGTTGTCTTCTTCACTTTGTTAATTATTTCCTTTGTGGTTCAGAGCTTTTTAGCTTTATGTAATACCATGTGTCTGTTTTTGTATTTGTTGCCTGTGCTTTTGAGGCCTTATCCAAAAAAAATAAATCTTTGCTCAGTCCAATGTCCTGTATGTCCTCAAGGTTTTTTACTAGTTTTATAGTTTCAGATTTTACATTTAAGTCTTTAATCCAATTTGAGTTAGCTTTTGTACACGGTGAAAGGTAGGGGTCTAGTATCATTTTGCTACATATGGATATCCTGTTTTCTCAGCATCATTCATTAAAGAGACTTTTTTCCCTGAGAGTATGATCTTGGTGCCTTTGTCAAATACGAGTTGACTGTAAATGCATGCACTTATTTCTGGGTTCTCTATTCTCTTTCATTGGAATATGTATTTGTTTTTATGCCAGTACTATGCCGTTTTGGTTATTATAGTTTGGTCACATAATTTGAAATCAGCTTGTATTATGTTTCCAGCTTTGTTCTTTTTGCTCAGAATTGCCTTAGCTATGCCAGGTCCTTTGTAATTCCATATAAATTCTAGGGTGGTTTTTCTATTTCTGTGAAGAATGTCACTGATATTTTGAATAGTAGATTACTTAGGGTATTGTAGACATTTTAACAATATGAGTTTTTACCATCCATGGCATGGATATTTTCCATTTTTATGTCCTCTTCAACTTCTTTCATCAATGTTTTATAGTTTCCTGGCAGAGATTTTTCACCTCTTTGACTGAATTTATATTTTGATATTTTTGTAGTTATTGTAAATAGAATTGCTTTCTTGACTACTTTTTCAGTATATCTCTGTTAGCATACGGAAACAGTACTGATTTTTGTATGTTACTTGGATCTTATAATTTTACTAAAATTGTTTTTCAGTTATAAGAGGTTTTTTGTGGGGGGGCAGAGTCTTCAGGTTTTTCTAAATATAAGATCAAGTCTTCTGCAAAATAATAATAATAATAATTTGACTTCCTCCTTTCCAATTTGGATGCCCTTTATTTCTTTCTCTTGCCTAATTGCTTTGGTTAGGATTCCCACTACTCTGTTGAATACACATGGTGAAAGTGGGCATCCTTGTCTTATTCCAGATCTTTGTAGAAAGGCTTTCAATTTTTCCTCTTTCAGTATGATATTATCTATGAGCTTGTAATATATGGCCTTGATTGTGTTGAGGTATGGTCCTTCTATACCCAAATTGTTGAAGGTTTTTTCATAAAGGGATGTTGAATTTTATTAAATGCTTTTTCAGCGTTTATAAAAATTATCACATGGTTTTTGTCCTCGATTCTGTTGACATAATGTATTGTATTTATTGATTTGTGTATGTTAAACTATCTTTGCATCTATGGGGTGAATCCCACTTGATTATTGAGAATCATCTTTTTAACATGTTGTTGAATTCTGTTTGCTAGTATTTTGTTGGGGATTTTTGCTTCTGTGTTTATCAGAGATACTGGCTTGTAGTTTTACTTTGTGTCTGTGTGTGTCTTTGTCTGGTTTTGGTATCAGCCTAATGCTGGCTGTATACAGTGAGTTTGGAAGTATTCCTTCCTCTCTAATTTTAAAATAATTTTGGTATGATTGGTATCAGTACTTCTTTAAATGTTTGGTAGAATTCAGCAGTGAATCCTTCAGGTCCTGGGTTTTTCTTTGATGACCAACTTTAGATTACAGCTTAGTCTCATTATTCATGATTTGCTTGTTTAGGTTTTCTATTTTTTCATGGTTCAATCTTGGTAAGTTGTATATATTCAGAAGTTATCCATTTCTTCTAAATTTTCTAATTTTTTGGCATATAGTTGTTTGTAAGGGTCTCTAATGATCTTTTGTATTTCTATGCTAACCATTGTAATGTTCCTTTCTCATTTCTGATTTTATTTATTTGGGTCTTATTTATTTATTTATTTGGGTCTTTTTTTTCCTTAATTGATCTAGCTAAAGGTTTGTCGATTTGTTTATTTTTTCAAAACCAGCTTTTAATTTTGTTAATATTTCATATTTTTCTTTTAGTCTCAATTTCATTAATTTCTGCCCAAATCTTTGTTATTTCTTTCCTGCTACTATTTTGGGTTTGATTTGTTCTTGCTTTTCTAGTAACCTGGAAGTAAATTATTAGGTTAGTTTTTTAAAGTTTTTGTATTATTTTGATGTGGCATTTACTGGTATAAAATTCTTTCAGTACTGCTTTTTCTGTACCTTATAGGCTCAGGTATGTGGTGTTTCTGTCTTTATTTGATTCTCGAAATTTTTTATTTTTCTTCCTAATTTCTTCATTGATGGATTGGTTGTTCAAAAGATTGTTGCTTATTTGTACAGTTTCTGAAGTTCCTCTAGCAATCGATTTCTTGTTTTATTTCACTGTGGTCAGAAAAGATACTTGATATGATTTAGACCTTTTTTAAATTTGTTGAGACTTGTTTTGTGGCCTAACATACGGTCTGTCCTGAAGAATGTTTCATGTGGCAATCAGAAAGATGTGTATTCTGTAGCAATTAGAGAAATGTTCTCTAAATGTATGTTAGGTCCATTCGATCTACAGTATAGTTAAACAGTAATGTTTGTTCTGGAACGTGGGGTGTTGAAGTACCCTACTTTCATTGTACTGCAATCTATCTTTCTCTTTAGATCTATTAATATTTGCTTGTATATATTGGTGCTTCAGTGTTGGGCGCATATATATTTACTATTATATGTTCTCTTGCTAAATTGACCCCTTTATCATTATATAATCATCTTTGTCTCTCTTTTCAGTTTTTGATTTAAACCTATTTTATCTGATATAAGTATAGCCACTCCTGTTTTTGTTTGTTTCTTTCCATCGCATGAAATATATTTTCCCATCCCTTCACTTTCAGTCTATGTTTGTCTTTTCAGGTAAAGTGAGTTTCTTGTAGGCAACATATAATTGGGTCTTATTTTTTAATCTGTTCACTCATTCTGTCTTTTAAGTGAATAATTTAGTTCATTTACATTTAATGTTATTTTTACGTAAGGCCTTACTACTGCCATTTTGTTACTTGTTTACTAATTTTTGTCTAATACACATTTTTATATTTTCCTATGAACCATAAAAATCTTATTAATTTTTAGTCTTACCTTCTCTAATTGAAATTGATTTTTACTCAGATATCTACCCAAATATAAGAAGAAAATGGGAGTATCAACAACGCAACTCACTACAGAAGCTTTGCTCAAGGAATTCTGGGGCCTGTGGAAAATGTTGTAGAAATTATTTTATTGAGAAAGGGTAATTCTTTTCACTGAATATTGAGGTTCAATAGACAAAAGTTATTTCAGAGGTGTTCAACTTCTCTCTGAAATGATGAGAATATAACTTTAGGTCAATGCTGATCTGATGGGCTTTATCTCTCTCCCAACTCTTCAGGGACATTATCTATATATGCCCTATCTAAAACATATTCTTGAGTTCTCCAGGAATATCCTCCGATCCCAATCTTCCTGAGAAATACAAGACAGAGGGCAATCCCGCTATATGTCTAATAAGTACCCTAGAGCCATCCTTTTTCCCAGTAGGAAATATCTGAGGGCTCTGAAAGTGCTGAGGATGTAAACACAGTGAAATCCTGTGCAGCAATAGTGACCTACCTCCATGAAACACAACAGAAGGAACTTTTATGGGCAGAGCAGGCAGCATTCCATGAAAAGACCAGTGGGGAAAGAAAAGGCACACTGAAGGTTCAAGTTCATAGTTCTGCATAAACCTCAAAAGAAATTTAGCTCTCATTTTTTTGTACACGCTCCTTATTTTTCAACCTTGCTCTTAATCCATTACACTAAAGATGGTATTTTGGGAAATAAGCATCTAGACATTTAACTGTGAAATAAAGATTTAAAAGATGTTCTAATTTAGCATCTTGACTAAAGCATATTTTTATCTAGAAGTAACTAAAAAACTGCGAGAGAATAACATGCTTTTCTAAGTTAAGTTTAGTGGCTCTCAAAAACCTTATAAATTCTCAATTTTCATCCGAACTTAATTATTTTGTGGGTTCAATTTCTGTTTCCAGCAAAACACAACTTCCTAGTACTGCGGAAGAAAAGACTTATAAAATGGGTTTTGTGGAGCTCAAATAACTCTTAAAAACAATATCTTGATGAGTTAAGTGTAAATGAGCCAAAGCATATGGATTAAATGTCCCTTTAAATACACATGCCTTTAAAAATAAAGGGAAAAAAGGTTTTGGCAAAATGTGTTTCAGATTTGGTTGAAAGGAAACATTTGAAAGAAATTGTTTGAGGGACTATACTAACCCAAAACATACCTGAGCTCTTCTAACCTACTACAGCACAACCAACTCTAAAACATATGGATTTTATTCTATAATTCTTCTACCACACCCACCCTCAGTTCTGAGTTCTAAGTTTTTCTTCCTATATTGGAAGTCATTAAAAACAGTCCTGGTGTCATTACTGTTTTGGAGAGAACATAATCAACTATTGCAATCAGCTTCAGTCAAATAGACGGAATGGCATATTGGTCGTCACTCTTCAAAAATAAAAGTAGATCTTATTTCAAACCTACGATGTATAATTCTCACTAGTACTCACTAGACAGTAAGATTGTATGAAAGTTATACATTGAGATAGCTATAGGACTAGGCCAGAATATGAAATGAGAGGATATCCACGTCATGGCTCTTTACTTAACCAAAGTCAAGTAACAGACAAAGGTCAGCAGGAGAAACACCAAAGCACAGCTTGAATAAAGTTGGGTCATTTTCGCCTTCTTGGGATAGTTCAAAATACACCTACTAGATACAGGTGACTAACAGCAAAAGCAACTGAACAATTCAGAAGTAAGTCCACAGAGTGACAGGTTCTTCAACCAGTGTCCCCATGCCTTATGTTTGTCTTCAAAGTTGTTGCCACCTCATACACGCATAGATGACAATGCTATATTTACAGGCAGTGAGATTTAATTCTAACATGTGTTTGGGGTTAAAACCATTAAAAATTGTGGGTATCAAATAAAAACTGCTAACTGCAAATTTGCAAAATAACCTGTGTTGTCCTATTTTTCCCCATAAACCTGTGGAATCTCACTCTCTCTTCTGAAGCAGGTAGAATGGATATTGGCACTCTCTCCCAAATCATATTTGAAGAACAATCAACGATGAATAAATGACCCTAGTCATTATGCCATTAAGTTGCTCTAATTAGTATGCACCCACATCTAAGTAACTTAGTCATTATGCCAGCAAGGTATATTGTATTTATTCAAAGCCCTGAAATTTTATATTATACTCATCAGAGCAAATCAACCCTTCAAAGACCATTTTAAGGACTTTCATAAAAAAAGGAAATGATAATGTTTTAAAATTGATCACAAAAAGCATTGTGATCTGAATTAATTTGCTAGAAAAACAAGATCTAAAGAAATAATCTAATTTGTTACATGCTTTTTGAGGCCTGAAAGAAAAAATCAAGACCCTGAAACTGACGTGGTAGTGGGGTGGGTGGGACAGGGGGTGAACATACTTAAGGACTGACAGCAGTTGAAGAGATGAACGGGGTATTTGTCTCCAGGAAGGGCAGTCTGGCCTCGTTTCTCTGCTCTGATTTCTTTTTAAAGGCGTGGTATAACTCCAGCATTGTGTGTTGAGTTGAGGATTTACTTGAAATATACTTAGACATACTGTTCTACACAGGGGAATTGATGCAAGTTCTTAAAATTCCTGCAATTCTCTCTTTGGGGAACAAACACTCTATAGCTAAATCCCATAATGCACCACCCTGCCAATACTGCTAAGCCCCAGATCAGTTATCTCCTCTGTGGACTGAGGTCTGTGGGGGTGGAAGTTTTAAACCTAAGAGTTATCCAGACTGTGACAGGGTCAAAATTTGCTGTAACAGCAATTCTCTTGTCCAAGATAAAATAATTCTTATATTTTATGCCTGTCTGTTGTATTCAGACATGAAAGCTATTATTATCCTTTCTGTGGTAGATTTTTTTTTAAGTATATTCTGCTTTGTTTTTCCGCAAAGTATTTTTCAGAAACATGTTTGTCCATGCCTGCCAAAGAAAATAAATGTAAATGTCTATAAATATCAACATAAATAGGCTTGGCTCCAAGCAATAACACTTCCTCCTCCTGCTTTCTTCATAATTATAGAAATTCTCCTGATGGCTAACTGATAATAACCAAAATTGTTCAGATAATATCTTCTGAATGTATTCATAGAGAATACCCTGATGGTGCCTTTCTTGTGTGGAGGAGCAAAGGCTCATGTTTACCTCAGATTCAAGTGTTCATCCAGAGTCATTTGTCACTGCTAATGTTTTCCGATGGAGTTGGAAGGCATGTGAAGAGAAAAAATCCCTCTGTCCTACTGGAAGAAATCTTGAGAGTTGGCTGCTGTGTGGTTTGCTGGGAGGTTGTGGTAAATATTGAGAACCACCATCCCATAATCATATGCTTGCAGCTTTAAATCACAACTCTGCCAAAAATTCAAAGTTGGAAAACTGTGTACTACTTTGGAGAATCAGAAGTGTACTACAGACTAACAATAAAACCAGTGAAACATACAAGGAACCTCTGCGTTTTATCCATTATCACATTCTTCCTCTCTAAGCACATTGGAGCACACACCCTACAGTCAAAAGATCCCTCTGACTTCACATTCGGGCCAGGCAGCCTGCTGGCATGTTATTTAACCTCTGCAAAACATAGTTGAACTTTGGATTAAATCAAATAACAGTGATGAAGCATTAAAGGATATTACATATATAAAAGGATTTTGTTTTCAGTGAATTTCTATGTAGGTATCAATTACTATCTTCCAAGGCATGCTTCTCCCTGATATCTACAGCACCACATCAAACAAGAGTGCAGATTCCTTGAGACCAAAGACGCCACTGTTGTTCTCCTCATATCTTTCTCTATTCCAATATTCCAACCTCCAGTTGGATATATTTCCTCATATACACGAAACTAGAACAGAGCTTATCACAGATCAAATGCTCAATATATTTAATTTTACTTATAACTTACTGAACTGAACTGATGAACCTCCCAACTATGCCAGTGTAACACTCATCATGCTCCAACTCAAAATGAGGGCTATGGAAAATGAGACATTCTCATGCTGAGTCCTCCATTAGGTAACTAGTCTGAGATATCCCAAAGGCACCATCTCTATGCACCATCTCTATGCCCCAGATGTCTCCATTTATTGTACTGATGAGTTCTATAATCATGGAAACGGCAAACGCCAAAGTCTCTACATGGTCCCCTAACACAGGACAGTGAACCAGAAGTCAAAGATTAGTTGTGTAAAAACAAACCTACTGAACAACACAGGGTAGGGGATACAGATAGAAAATTATAGACCAGAATGTGTGAATGATCAGAGATATTCTGAGAACAAATGGAGATACCACTTTATATAATGCTACTTTAAAGAGGAATGTAGCCTGGGCAACATAGTAATACCTTGTCTCTACTAAAAATTTTTAAAAAAGAAATCCAGTACAGTGGCACATGCCTACCATCCCAGCTACTTAGGAGGCTGAAGCAACATGATTGCCTGAGGCTGGGACATCAAGGCTGCGGTGAGCTATGATTGCACCACTACACTCTAGCCTGGGCAACAGTGGGAGGCACCGTATCAAAAACTAAAAATTAAAAAATAAAGAGGAATGATAAAAAATATATCGAAAACCCCTACTGGGTGAAGTTACCGAGTCAGGCACCATATCAGGAGTTGGTTTCTAATTTTAAGAACTGGAAATAAACTAACATACTCTCAGCAAAGTAGCAAAACAAAAAAGTTAACATAAGTAAGTATTCCATATCAGACACTGTTCTAACACTTCACATGCTTTAACTCATTTCATCCTAATCACAACACTAAAAGACAAGTATCTCTCATTGAAAACATGAAAAAGCCGATCCACACAGGGGTGAAGTAACTTATCTCAAGTTGCCCACATTGTGAGAGGTGGAAAGAAAGAGGATGATGTCAGAGATAGAAAAATCTCTCAACTTACTGTTTGAGATGTTAGAGCTGGTAGGGACTGGAAAACCTGTTAACTTTGGCAGCGGCGGCTTCTTCTTCTTTTTCTTTTTGAGATGGAGTCTCACTCTGTCACCCAGACTGGAGTGCAGTGGCCTGATCTTGCCTCACTGCAACCTCCACCTGCCGGGTTCAAGCGATTCTCCTGCCTCAGCCTCCTGAGTAGCTGGGACTACAGGTGCACACCACCACGCCTGGTTAATTTTTGTATTTTTAGCTAGAGACAGGGTTTTACCATGTTGGTCAGGATGGTCTTGATCTCCTGACCTCATAATCCACCTGCCTCAGCCTTCCAAAGTGCTGGGATTACAGGTGTGAGCCACTGCACCCGGCCGGCTTCTTCATTTTATAGATGAGAACGCTAAGGCCAGAAATGTTTGGTGCTTGGCCACATTGCTAGTTGGCAGTAGAGTTAGGACTAGACCCAGGTATCCTCTTCCCTTTTATAATTACTCGTAAGCTCTAGAAGCAAAGGCTCTAGACAACAAGAAAAAGTTGTCTCCACTTGAAAGCTATGCAAAAAAAAAAAAAAAAAAAAGCAGAAAACAAAAATCCTTTCAGGTGCATTTTCTTTTCTGCCATGCTCCTATGTGTTCAGAGTAATCAGGTTTGTCTTCTTCTCACATAACGGTAGTGATCAATAACTTCCAAAGCAAGTTCATCACAATATCGTATGGGATATTTAATGAGTACTATCATATTAACTGCTGGACTAACCATGTAGTGCATAAGTGAAGAAGTTTATTTGTGATTTGAAATTATTTCAAACCAAAAACATCTATTGAGAATTACCCCACGCAGGAAAGGGCAGTAGGTATTGTGGGGATTACAAATATGCAGAAGGAAGAATCCTTTTTGCCATCCACTGGGAAAAATAGACATATTACAAATAACCATGCTCTAGTCAAAACACACTAAGTGGTCCAGGGACATGGGAGTAAAAGGGAAGAACTCAGACTGAGAAGACTCTGGAGAGAAATATTAATCAAGGTGAACTTTATCTTATGTGAAAGAAATGAGGCTAAATTATTCTATTACAGGTCCTCCTAATAGAATTTCCCGGATTTAGCATATTCTTAACTCTAAGTGATAATATAAAAAGAATATTTATATCTTTTATCTACTAATTTGGAAAGAGAGAAGAAAGAAAGAAAATAAATACATATTATTTTCACCTATAAACTGGGGCCATGATTTAGATGACATCTGTTATAAGCTGACATTTGTTATGTTCTTATCATAATTGACCCTAATGATTAATTTATGTAAAAAGCAGCCACATGTATTTGAATGATGTGTAGTGGCACTTGTTGATGAATAAAGATGTCTAATTTGTCTATATGAGTAATCCATAAGCAGATCATATCCACATATGAATATTTCATTATTATCACTATAATAGGCAGAATTAAATCCATTCCCGTAGGCTTTCTAAAACATGTACAATACTGTGATTTTAATTTTTTAAATGTTGAAGAATCTCCTGTCATGACAATTTTTAAACACTGTAGAATCTCTAGATAGAGGGAAATATTAAAGATCATCTGGTCCAATCCCTCTGTCAAGGAGTCAATCCCTTCTACAATGTCCCCACCAAGTGGTCATCCACTTTATGCTTAGTTGCACAGAGGTCCAGAATATTCTTCCTGAACAGAAAGCTTAAGATTTGGATGGCTCTTCTTTAAATAAAAAAGAGAAAGAAAAAGAAAACCAGAACCCAAATATATCTTTCTAAAGTTTCTACCCAGTGAGCCAACTTTAATCCTTTGGAGTCATCTACTCTTTCTTCTACGTGACAATTTGATAGTTCTGATGACAGCTATGTTCCTTGCCGTCTCTCAAACTACCACCCCTGACCCCAAAATCTTCCCTTCTCCAAGCATACTCCTCCAAGACTTCTCAACCACTCCTCACATGGGTTCCCTTTGGGTTCCCACAATCCATCCTAAAGGCCCTCCTGAGGACAACCTTTAGTTCATCTGCATCTCCCTCTCTCCTTTCGTGGTACATGCTCAGAAGTGCACTGAACACTGCAGAGAAGGAGACCAGTCATCAACCTCCTTCTTCTAACATTGTTCTCCTACTATAACAACCTTGAATTATATTTGATTTTTTGTTGAATGCATATCTCTTGAAGAAATTAGGAAAAATATAAGGGCAATAGGATTATCAGAGGAACAAAGATTTATTTTTTCCCCCATAAGGAGGAGAGGAAAATCCTTATTCTTGGGTTGTCATAGACAGAAAGTCCACTTCGAGTGTTCAAATCAATCTTAATATCTCAACAGTATTCTGCTCAACTTGATAACCATTACAGGACCCTAGGGTTAACAAGATATTTGAACTCTCTTTTTTGCTCTTAGGAGGGGTGGGTTAAGCAAGGCTGCACCAGGCAGGAAACTGCAGAGATGCAGTTCTGTTGAACCACTCAAGTTAATCGGAGTCACATGGGACTAGAAGAATGAGTCAGGCTGGGAACTTTAAGGAATGTCCGTAGCCCAAATGCCAGGGAGAGAAAATATGAAGACTGCTTCTGAAGGCAGAGCATGAGGTTTAGTAAATGGAGGCATGGGTTCAAAACTGTGTGGAAACTGGATCAAAGTGAAAACAGAGCAGAAGCAATTCAGAGGAGGCTGTAGACCAGAAGAGCAAATAAACCCAGTGAGTCAACACAAAGGGACAGAAATCAAATCAATAATGGCTTTCACAAAATGAAACACCTAAGAAGGCCAAAGCTAGTTCAGAATCTGCAACCCAGTCATTAACAAGTACTGGTAAAACAACTAAATATTGAAATACATTTAAAATCTATGACTAACTATATATATATAAGTAAATACATTCATATTTTAAAACATCTGATTGATAATATATAATGTCTCATGTCTTTGAAAATTACAGGGTAACAGATTAATATTTCTTTAGAATTTTTTTTAAATAGCCCTGCAATTTCCTAATATCTACAGCAGGTGGAAAACTTAAGTGCCCACAGAGGCCAGACAAATAATGCAAATGTATAAAACTTTCCTACTACAATGGGAAGTAGTGGAGTCCTGGACAAATGACACAGACTACGCCCATCTAAGGAGGCCAGCTCATACTGAGTTCTGCTTAATATCATGTAGGAAAATGCCCCAATGTTGCAGTATCTTGATTTTTTTGAAAGAGGCTAGAAATCAGAATGAACATGCATGTGTGTTAGGGAGAAACAAGAGTGAGATCTTGATTTTTAAATGTTGACTAGGTAGTCTAATTTTTTTAATACTTCACCCTACATTGAAGATCTCAAGGCTTAAAGAGGGGTAAATTACCGTCCAATATTTAAACTGACAACTCTGTGATTCCACTCTTACACTGGCTTACCACACTATAAACTCCAGTGAACAATGCAGGTAGGTGATGGGTGACCTTAGGGTATTTATTAAGACAAGGTAGAAAGAGGTACTTCAAGATGACTGTTGATAGACCACTATATAACAGATTCCTTAAAGAAAGGGACCATGTCTGTTGTTTTCCCCAGTGCTTCACTAGTGCTGGTACTATACGTGGCTCATAGTTGACTCTTGATAAATATCTATGAAATAAATTAATATATGAGATTCAGTGAAAAAGAGAAAAAGCATTGGATAGGAGCCAATTATTATTATATTAAATTATTCAGAGAGATTTTATAATCATGCCATTTAACACCCTGAAGTAAATCACACCTACCAGATGAACATTCACAAGTGAGAAAAAAGAAAAGTTTTAAAGTCAAGGAGAAAAATTAAAAACTGGAGATATTTCTGGCTAAACATGGACTTTTAAAGCACACATTTACCCCCACTCCCTCCTTAAATGTCGTTATATTTGAGGGAAGAAAGGAGCCCACACCCCACAGGCAAAGTGAACCAAGAAGAGTAACAATGTAAAGAAGAATGAGCAATAAAACCTCTAAAAATGGAAAGTGTCTGGGCATAGACCAGGTCAAAACTGGTGCCTGCAGAGAGAGATTCAAAACAAAATGGGCCCACTTGAGCCATGGGGCCCTGGAAAATCTCAGGAATTATCACATCAGGGATCTCTGAGTATGGGACCCAGATTAGTTAAAGATTAATATAAGGTGCAGTTTGATGTCCTGATCCCTCCCCAGCTCTGTAGCTTGGTGACTTCTCCCCATTCTGGGCAAAAGACAGGAAGTTAATTTCTCTTTTTTTTTTTCTTTGAGACAGAGTCTCACTTTGTTGCACAGACTAGAGTGCAGTGGCACGATCTCGGCTCACTGCAACCTCTGCCTTCCAGGTTCAAGTGATTCACAGGTGCGCACCACCATGCCCAGCTAGTTTTTGTGTTTTTAATAGTGACGGATTTCACCATGTTGGTCAGACTGGTCTCAAACTCCTGACCTCATGATCTGCCTACCTTGGCCACCCAAAATGCCCAGATTACAGGCATGAGCCACTGTACCTGGCCGACAGGAAGTTAATTTCTAAAGATATTTGCAGCCCTGAGGATGGTGGCGAAACCCTATAATTATCTGTTATGCCAATAATGATTTATAGCAAACAACCACATAACTACAGTAGTATTCAACCATAAAACAATATTACTTAGGAATATGGTGTTAGCTGAAGATTGGCTAGGAGGTGGATCTTGTCTACACGTGCTCATATGCTGGGACATTGGTTGGTTGATCTAGGCTGGCTTTGGCTAGGGTGACTATGGGGACTACAGTCTGATTTACAAGCCTCTCATCATCTGGCAGGCAAGTTCAAAATGTTCTCATGCCAGTGACAGGCCTGAGAGAACAGGCAAAAATGCACACTTTTTGAAGCCTAACCTTGGAAGCAGTACAGTGTCAATCCTGTCATATTTTATTGCCTAAAGTAGAATAGACTCAGGACCCCATAAAAAGACCCCCCCTATTTAGGGAGAGAAACTGCAGTCACACAGCAAAGAGTATGAATACAAGGAATTATGCAGAATTGGTGCTGTTATTGCCGTCTATGACACCTGTACTAAAAAAGAGGGCAATTAAGTGAAAGTCTGAAGCTGAACAGTGAGACCACCCATTCCATGCCCACATTCAGCTCTGAGAATACTGGCATCCAAGCTAAGACCTGCCAGACAGAATAAAATTCCTCTCCAGAGAAACCAATGGACTCAAGAGAAAAGAACTAAGACAGACATTTTGGGATCTCTTCCCATAAGAAATTGGCATACTCTTTATTAATATGCTGTTAAGCCTATTACCAACACCCTTTTAGTGCATCACTTATAATTATGAATGGACAGTCTAGGTTTACCAGACATTTGAGGAAATCTCGTAACATAAAATGCAGGAACCAAAATTAAAAAAAAAACAACAACAACAACCTAGAAAGAGACTCAGAGAAAACAGTGCAGGAAGCAGAAAAAAATTTTAAAACTAAGCAAATCGTCTCTTAAATTATAAATTAAAAACTATTATTTAAAAAACCCAGACATTCAATCAAAACATTAAGCTTTTAAAAAACTCACAAAGGACAGCAGACAATAAATGAAAAATAAGAGAGGAAGAATAACAACAACAACAAACCTAATCAATCAGTAGAGGAATTTCAATATATGAAAGTAAAGGGCTAGGTATTACACAAGAAGAAAGTCCCTGAAATGTTAAAATGGCTTAGCCATGAAATATAGATCAGGTAACCAGAGCAAATTATATACTTCTTTTATTTTTTTAATATCAGAAAGGCTTGTTATTTGATCATCCATTCAAGCATGCCTCATTATTCCTGTTTTATTAAATACCAATGTTGCAAATAGAGGTAGGAATTATATCCGAAAACAAAGAGATATTCCACTATCAGGAAGTTCTTGTGTTTATTTACATGATTAGCAGCGTCTGGGAAAAAAAAAAGTCCAGTCAAGTTAAGGTTGAAGGACAAGATTTCTTAGGCAGAGCCATCACTTCCTCCGTCTATGTGCTGGAAGTGTTCAAATCTGTCGTTACTCATAGGACGCTCCTTATCTCATGTGGCGTCTGGCAACTTCTTCAGCGCACTGTGTTCCTTGACCAGTGCTGTTAACAAATCAAAACCACTATAAGGCACAAGTCTCCATACACTCCCTTCCTGCCCCAAAAGATGGCTCCAACTCTACCACAGGAGCTCCATTTAGTTATTGGCATACTTTGGCTCAACATAGTCCTTTAAGAGCTCCAGTTTTTAAATCGACTTATTGGGGATTGCTAGCTTTTGTTAATGGCTTACTATGTACTAGGCACTGTTTTCAGTGCTTGGTAGACATTAGCTCATTTTATCCTTTAGGCAAGGCTACAAGGCAGATATTATCATAGCACATTAAAGATAAGAAAACTCAGAGAGAGGTTAAGTATAGCAGCAGGATTTTTAATCCAATGGGCTTCAGTTCTGGAGCCCACTAAACTTTTCTGCTTTACTAGTAAGTTATGTTTTAATTATGTAACAGGTTCACAGCTTATATATGTATAGCCAAATATAATTTCACCTCAATGTGAAGACCAGGGCTCTGGCCCCTAGAGGTTTGCTGAAAATCACTGATTTGAGGCAGACTGATTAACAAAAGAAATGGCATACAAATTTATCTACTCTGTGTACATGACAGCCTTCAGAATTAAAACTGAAAGATACAGGGGAAATTGCCCATTTTTATGCTTAGATTCAACAAAGTATGAACCATCATGTAGAAATATGATTGGACAAAAAGGGTATGATCTAAAGCTAACGGAATGAGTGGGGAAGCCCAGCAGGGCCTGCAAGTCTAGATTCTTCTTGGCTTCTCTGAGCATTCATTCCTTCCTTCTGCTGTGGGGCAGAGCTCTCTCTAGAGTGGCAGTCTTATGACCTAGAATCAAGCAATGTAGGTCAGATAATTTCTTTATGGCCAGTTCTTACATAGCATATTTTCAGAATTTATGTCTGGCTTTTGGGAAAGGGGGTGCTGCTTTCTATGACCTTCATTGGGGAAGGATTCTCGTTTCTATGCCTACCCTTGGGGAAAAATGGGACTGAGAGACAGTAGGGCAAGAGAAGCTCAGAGAAAAACTTTTTCTTCTAAGGCTGCTGTGTAGGCTCTCACTTGGAGCAATTATTTCCTGAGCCTGTATTGGAATGTTCTCATGCTGCTAAAACAGACATGCTCAAGACTGGGTAATTTACAAAGGAAAGAGGTTTAATGGACTCCCACTTCCACATGGCTGGGGAGGCCTCACAATCATGATGGAACATGAATGGGGAGCAAAGTCACATCTTACATGGCAGACAAGAGAGAGTGGGCAGGGGAATATCCCTTTATAAAACCATCAGATCTCGTGAGACTTATTCACTATTACAAGAATAGGATGGGAAACCCACCCCTATGATTTAATTATCTCCCATCAGGTCCCTCTCATGACACATGGAAATTATGGGAGCTACAATTCAAGATGAGATTTGGGTGGGGACACAGCTAAATCATACCAGAGCCTAACATCAGTATTCCTGCAAAATTTTCAAATGAGCATGTGTGTGTGTGTGTGTGTGTGTGTGTGTGTGTGTGTGTGAGTGTGTGTGTGGGGGGGGTTATGATAGTAGATTGGTGATTTCAGAGTAATAGACCCAGAAATTAACTTCCCTGCAAAGTCTAGAGGACATAGCCCTGACTTTCCACGATAATATAAATTGTCCTGAACATGATGGATTTTCTGTCCTCACGAGCACAAAAAACTAAATCTGTGGGCCAGATACTTTGCTAAGTGCTTTCATACATCATTTTATATAACCCTCACAACAGCACTAGGAGACAGCCATTAATTAACTAATTCCACATATTGAAAGTGAGGAACCTAAAGCATGAGGAAGATAGAACATTTACCCAAAATTTCACTGCCAATAATTGTCAAGGTTAGGTTCAAACCCAGTTTTTTTCTAACACAAAAGCCAAGGTTGTTCTTCCATACTATTAAAGTTCAATAAACCATGGTAGAGAACTCTGGTAACTCAAGTTTGTAACTCTGTACTCTATGTTTTCACTTTCTAAATAGTTTTTTTCTAGAAAGATATTTCATAGATAAGTTTTGAAATTCATTGTTATTCTTACTTGTAGTGATTTTCGAGACCTGATAAATGGGCATCATATCTAAATGGCACGAAGTGAGGAAGTCAGATTTTAGACCAGCCAAACTAGCACCTGGTTCATTAAATAAACAAATTCAGTTCTGTTAAGCTGGGCAAGACATGGAGGATACAAAGTTGAGTAAGGCACAGCAGCCCTGTGCGTAAGAAATTGACAATTTAATAGAGTTAATACAAAAACACTATAAGTGTGCCATGGAAGTTCAAAGGACGGGGAGATCACACCCATTGGGGGCAATGATAGAGGTTTCAAAGAGTTATTACCTCATGTAGGCCTAAAAAAACCTGAGATAGGAGAGGTGTAAGATGTATTCCAGGTGAAGAAAAGATCACAAAAATGGTACCGAGGCAGAGAGGCCAGACCTGCTCTTCAGATATATCTGAAACATGGGAAGCAAACGAAACTTAAGGGAGAAGTTTGATGATTCAAATCCATGTCAAGTGAATAGATGAAACTATTTAATATATAACTTTGGGCTGAGAGAGACTTATTTCACAGGCTTCCTTTGCATTCTGCACGTACCTGCCATTGTCCAGTTCCAAGGAAAAAGCTTAGAAAACTTCTCTTGATGCTAACCTCCATCTAACTTGTTTCAGTCTCAAATTTGGCCATAGCAAACTACAATACTATCCAGAATCAAACATCAGGTGCCAGATTGTATCCTATGGAGACATTTTATGTAGAATTATAGCCCTTAAACATACAGGACCCATACACGAGAGAAAGTCTGACAGATCTTTAATTATCCTCTGGGAAACAGCTATACAGCTAAAGTCAACCTCCTTAGAGGACATCCATATTTTAGTTTTATAAAATTGACACAAACATTTGCTCTTGGATGAATTTTTAAATAACTTTTTTGTACCTAAAAGTAATAAATGACCATTCTGAAAAATTTAGAAAATACAAAAGGAATAAATAAAAATAGAAACCATCCATGGATAACCACTATTCAAATTCCTTTCTTTTATCTATTTTATATATTTGAGATTATATTATTAGCATATTTAATATACTATATTTTGGTAACTTTTTTCTTTTTGAGACAGAATCTCATTCTGTCACCCAGAGCAAGTGCAGTGGCACTATCTCGGCTCACTACAACCTGCACCCCCCAGGTTCAAGTGATTCTCCTGCCTCACCCTCCAGAGTAGCTGGGATTACAGGCATGCACCACACCTGGCTAATTTTTGTATTTTTAGTAGAGATGAGATTTCACAATGTTGATCAGGCTGGTCTCGAACTCCTTACCTCAGGTGATCTACCCGCCTCGGCCTCCCAAAGTGCTGGAATTATAGACATGAGCCACCAAGCCCAGCCTTATTTGGTCACTTTTATAGCATAAATTTATTTCCATACTATTCATGTAACTTGTTCTAATATTTTTACTATTTTAAGTAACGTCCCAGCGAACATCTTTGGGTTGAAATGTGTTCATTGCTAATTATTTTTCTTAGGATAGAGTCCTACAATTGAAATTATTGGTTCTAAATATATGTAAGTTCTTTATCCCTTTGATAAATATTTCTAACTTGTTTTTCCAGAAAGATAATTTCAATTTACACTCAGCCATATGTTCATAGGATTATTCCAAAAGCTAACCCAGTAAACAGGCATATTTGAGTCCTTACTCCTAATTTTAAATCCTGACTCCCACTGGCCCATTGGTTCTTCATCTTCCTTTTCATGCATCAGTTTTCTTCTTTCATTATTTCAACACTCTTTGTTCAACAGCCACCCAGTTTTCTTGTCCTAGTCTTTTTTTTTTTTTTTTCCAAACAAGAAAGGATCTTATGGTGTCAAGCACACTAAGGCATCAGGACCTTTCCCAGAACTATGACCATTGCTTAAAGAAAATGGCCTGGAGAGGCCAGGTTTCATCCACGGGAGTGATACACTATGAATTGTAGAGCTCAACAGGAAAAGTATTGGGGACAGAAGGTTCAGAATTTCTCAAATCACACCACATAGGCAACCATGAACTTTTAAGGAAAATTCAACCTGCTCTTTTTGTAAAGGACAAGCCTCTGTTTCGGGAGTTTTCACTTTCCAAATGGACCCATTCACATGTTTATCTAGTGACTCATTGCTGTGCTAAAAGTCTCATCAGAAAAGCCTCTCTTGGGCCAGTCTCCAAGGAGTTCACAGGACTAAATATGGGAAGTGAATGGCATATACTTGAACCCAGGGATTTGGATCTAGAGCTCTATGGAAATAAAGCAAAAGTCCATGTCTGTCAACTTGGCCCTTTGGGAAAGTATATAAAAATCCTACCTAGCTAAAGAAATGTTTATAAAAGAGATTTGGCAGCCTAAATAGTTGTCATTCTGCTTATTAATAAATAGTGATATATGCAATTTAGCTTTACAAAGGGGGAAAATAAATGTCTCCAAATAGCTGTTGAAATGTAATAAAGAGATCTTCCTCTGAGCTTTAGGGACTTCTATAATTTTTCACTTGGTAAGTTCTCATTTCTATTATAAATGGAATAAGGAAAGTTTATTTTTAAATTCTCCTTGATAAATCAGAAGAAAATAAGAAAGTCAGAAAACAATCCATTCAAGCTGAATTTAATTCTCAAGTTCCATATTTGAAAGCTAGTCATGTATTCAAGAAATAGGAAGAAAAGAAGTAAATTTTTCCATCTCCCTAGAAATCAATGCTCATTTTCCAGACAATATCACTTCATCAGCTTTTCAACTTAAAACTGCCAGACAGAAACATTGGGACGATATAGCACTCTCTTCCACTCAAATGATGGCCTTCGTTAGACTTGAGCTTGCCTGTTTGTTTAGTATTGCTTTGGAGAATTTTGTTGTGGGAAGGAGGGATTTTTTTAAATAAAGAATTTATGTGATTTTTCTCTCCCCAGGAACTTTTAGAACTTGAGGAAGATAAGGCAACATCCCCTGAATGACTAGAAATGACTAAGGACTGACAGCCACTTAGAGTGTTATCATTTTCCGAGAGGGCCTGCTGCTGGTTTTGTGGGCAACATCTCCACAGTAGCAGGCACTTAATCGTTCAATGTTATTTGAAGAGGTTTAAGAGGTGCTACAGCTGCAGCATCTCAGGGTTCTATTTTTAATTGGAATGAACTTAACTGGGACCTAAATTTCTTCAAGAGAGAGACTCTCAGGAAACATTTATGGCAAATCTACTGACAGCAGCAGAATAGAAAGATAACTCAATCAAATCCTCCGAGAATAAAGCACTTTTCCAGAAAATCAACTTGAACAGAAGAGTTGGAGGAACTTCCAGACTCTGCAAAAGATCCTTGTCTGAAAGGCGAGTGAAATGCATATTTTAACTTAGGTTTTGCCTTATGGAATAGGAAACCATAGTTCAGAGAGGTTAAGCAACGTGCTATGGTCACACAGTCCATAAGCTTTGACTAGAATCCACATCACCTGACTCCATTCACAACCTCCGCCCCTCAGTGATATGTGATTTCTAGTTACGTACTTGTTTGAAGGGCTTTATTGCCTTTGTTTGTTTCTTTGTTTTCCTAATCAGATGGCAGGGTTACAGTTAGCCATTCCCTGTCTTCAGTTCGCGGACGGATCTGTGGTCTTACTGAATAACTATGGTCAGAATGAAAGACTCAACTGAAGATCTAGATCACACAAAAAAATGCAAATAGTGGCCGGGCGCGGTGGCTCAAGCCTGTAATCCCAGCACTTTGGGAGGCCGAGGCGGGTGGATCACAAGGTCAAGAGATCGAGACCATCCTGGTCAACATGGTGAAACCCCGTCTCTACTAAAAATACAAAAAATTAGCTGGGCATGGTGGTGCATGCCTGTAATCCCAGCGACTCAGGAGGCTGGGGCAGGAGAATTGCCTGAACCCAGGAGGCGGAGGTTGCGGTGAGCTGAGATTGCGCCATTGCACTCCAGCCTGGGTAACATGAGTGAAACTCCGTCTCAAAAAAAAAAAAAATGCAAATGAACTAATATAATCAACATAAGAGTAAACTAGGCAATATTACCAATACCGTTTGACCTACCCGTTCAACGTGAGAGAAGGATGATCACTCTGATTGTTCACATACAAACAGAAAGTGATTCTCCCTGTCAAGGATGGTATAAGATATCCTTTCCAACACACACAGAGAGAATGTTGATCCCACAGACAAATAGATCCTACGAAGAAATAGATTCAAAAGGAAAAGCAGATATTTGAGCTAAGAAAGAGAACTGCAGTACTGCTCAGTATCCAGATTCTAGAACTAAATATTTTCTAGAGTTAATAAGTATTACAAACAAGAAATGAAGATCTCATTGGAGACCAAGAGATGTAGAATACACCGCAGAGCCTCCAGGCAGTGCTGAATTTCTCCTATACACACTGGCTAATAGTTACGTCACTTCTTTAGCAAGTGTATAAAAGTAAATGTATAAAAGTAACCCCCAAAATCTACCTTTGTTATTGTTTGATCCACCAATTTGAATTGTGGACTGCAGTCAAACTCTTAGACTACAAGTTGATCCTAGGTACCACATCAAACCAGAAAAACTTAGCAAGGCCTAGTTTTTCTTTACATTGTTGTATATACAAACATTCTTAGGAGGTGACTAAGAACTTTTTAAATTTTTTACACAAAATAACTCCAAAAAGAGAGCTAATAATAGTCAAGTGTCAAGACAGTGAAGGAGTCTAGGAAAATGATGTGTGAATTTAAATCTCCCTCATGAACATTCACAGTCTACTCATTACAGTTTATTGGTCAACTTATTGCTTGTATAAAACTGTTTGTAAAATTACATATATTAGGTACAGTAGGGACACTTGGACCAAGTGAAACCATCCTTACTTTACAGTTAAAATACTGCCGACCAAAATAGACAATTCTGAAAAAGCAAAGCCTAACTAGCTGTCTTAATGAGATATATATCCACATGGATTTATGACAAGTTACATAAGAACAGATAGGATGGTCTTCAATGTGCCACTCTTGGCAGTAGGAGTAGGGAATTAACAATTTGCATTACCCTATTATTAAGGACAAAACCACACATGCAGAAAAAATATAAACTGTAGGCTTATGGGAAGGAGAAGAGATGGAGACCAGAAGGTTTGTAATATTAATAAATGTCACTATGGATTACTGTGGACTCTTTCTTGCTTCCCATTTATCTCCAATTAATACTCTCGGAGTCTCTCAGCTAAGACAGATCTAGCAAAATAATGAAGGTAATAAAGTTTGTACCCAGTGCACTTTCATCCCCTGTGTCTGTCCACCTCTTCATTCTAGCCTCGTCTCACTCTTGTTCACTTGGAAGACTTCCAGCACACTCCCATTGCCCTACATGGAGACAAGTCAGCATGAAGCTTCTTGTTATTTGCTTTCCTAGAAAGTCCACCTGGTTGCAGAGCCCTGGTTGTTAAATGAGAAGGCATTTTGAGTTAGGTTCATTCATAAAAGAGAAGAATAGATGTTTCCATATAGCAATTTAGTATAGGAAACGGGTTGGACAAGTGTTGGAAAATTAAAAAAAAAAAAAAAAAAGACACTAAGGTAAAACCAGTAATAAGCACAAGGAATTATGACAACCCAGAATCTTGGAGTGGGGGCCCGAGCTGGGACTCACACTTCATTGTTGCTGGTATCTTTCAGAGGGTGCAACAAGACTGATTTTGGGAATACCCAAATAATCTAGAAACTTCCTTGTCACTCCAGGGTGAAAAGTCACTGTTGAGGTGACACTAATGGGACAGGAAAGAGCAATACTCTCCTCCCTCTGACAGGCTTATGGCCCTCTTCTAGTGCCACCTAAGAGCCAGATGGTGAAAAAAAACCCAGAGTCACAAAGTAGAATACAGAAAGGTGCTTTTGAAGTGGGAACAATAGCTTAATGACCACACAGGTGATAAGTCAAGCAATGGTCTAGTGCTGCTTCTTCTTCTAGCATAACATGTACATTTTAATTGCTTTACTTCTGATTAAATAGCAATGTAAATATTTTCACACTTGGGCAGGGATAATAAGGACTAGAAAAGAAATGAACATATTCAAGAGCTAAAGAAATTACCTAAACTTCAAATATCAAGTCGCTGCATTTTCTCCTAAGCAACAGCGTTCAATCTTCACTGCACATTGGAATCATCTGAGAAGCCTAAAAACTACAAATGCCTTTGTCCCATCTCCATAGATTCTGACATCATGGGTTTGGACTGCAACCTGGACATGGGAAATATTAAAATACCAGGTGGTCATAATGTACAAAGTCGAGAACTATAGGGAAGGCGGATAAGAGCACAGCTGCCTAGCACTAGCAATTGTGGAAAGGAAGGTTTGGAAGTGGGATGGTAGGGGAGGAATCCCTCTGCCTTGAAGGCACCCTCATTGTGTTCAAATAAAGCTAATGCCCTCCTGAAGGGTGGCTAGAAGGTGGTTATTTCGGCTATGTTAATACAGCCCCTCAGTAAATTAAGGAACACAGTATATGGAGGAAAGACACGTGCAGCAATAAATGATTGGTGGTGAGAATGCTAACGGTAGAAACATAATTTTAAGAGAGAAACTAAAATTTAAGCAAAGGAAATGGAAAGTTAAGCAATACAGCATAAAACTCAGCACCCAGGGTGGCTTGTGTCTCTTATAGCTCTGTAAATGTTATACCATCTAGACCACAAAAGCTTGTTTTTCACAGAGTTGCTCCTTATCAAGCCTGCTCACATGTGGGCCTTCTAAAACTGATGTAACATAGCTGACAGAAAATCTTCTTTGCTGAATAACAAATAAAATATTTGTTGAGTGAAAATAAACTTACTAAATAATATCTTCCATCTTCTAACAATTAGATTAGACCCTAGAAAAAAAGCAATGATGAATAAGGCATGGTTCCCAGTGGAAAGACAGAAAAGACTTCATTTGCAACATATGGTATATTGAGTAGTATGAAAGACATAAAAAGTCACAGTACACTGTGGAAATAGCCGCTATGGAAAAGGCACTGTTTTGGCCTCTAGGAGTAACTTACAGGGCCCACCTTCAAGGAACTCACAGTCCAAAGTGTTGGGTCATGCAAAAACCTAATGCCAACAGGTACAAGCGACTAATTATAGGTACCTCATCACCAATCAGTACACAGCTGTCACCCCTCGCAGAGGATCTTTCTAGCCCCATTGTTCTACTTTTTTCTGGACTTCCTCACTGGGATTCTGGATAGTCCTAATATTAACGGAATCCCTTTGATCTGAGCTCTCTATTCTAGACTGGAGTCAATTCTGAGGACTTCTTTCTGACCTAGATAAGCTTGTCTAGAATAATAACTTTCAAACTGTTATCAGCTGCAACCCATATTAAGAAATACATTTTCATCAGGACTCAGTCCATATACATCCGTGTGTGTGCTTCTGTTGGGGGGGGGAGTATAAAAACCTGATTCAACTTTCATGCAATAATACTTTAATCATGACATGAAATGCACTCTGAATTGTCTACTCTATCCTATTTAAAACTATTTTTCAATGTGCTAGTTACAACTCACTATATTAAGACCTACTATTGGGTTGCAACCTACAGTTTGTAGAACATTGGGCCAGTCCCTCAAAGTGTGATCCACAGACCAACAGCATTGATATTGCCTGGGAATTTGTAAGAAGTAAAGACCCTAGACATACGAATCAGAATCTGCTCAGAGCATTGAGGATCTTTTGAAAACGCATATTCAGATTCAATAGGTGTGAGGTGGACCTAAGTTCTTCACTTCTAACAAGCTCCCAAGGGACATCGGTGCTGTTGATATTGAAAGCCTACTTTGGGTAGCAAGGATTTAAAGAGCAGACACAAAGCAGATGGAAAAAATTGAAACCACTTTTTGAGGCTCCACTCTGTAAATTCCATGGGGGCAGAGATAATGTCTATATTGATCATCACTGTATCCCACGTGCCTAGTAGATTGGCTGACACACAATCAATGCTCAGTAAATGTAGAATTTATTCATTCAGTAGATGGATGAAGGAGTCAATAAACTCCAGTTAGGCTACAGGATCAACTCAGTCTCTCACGTATATGCTAACTTGAACTCATATCCTTTACAATCATACTAGACCTACATTTCTTCATCATCAACTTTTGCTTTCACTTTTATCTTGAAGCTAAAGTATTAGGAATAATTGCAGCAATTCTCCTTCCATCCACCACTCTAAGACAGAATAGTACAAAGGATTTAGAATAATAAAATCTAAGTTTGGATCCTTTTTCCAGATATTAGTATTTGTAAACTCTTCAGAGTTATTTTAATACTCAAACAGGGAAGGGAAAATCCTTTTAAAGACTCATACTATTGTTGGAACTATTCACTAAAAAACACTTTGCATTTGTTACTTTACATTTGGTGTAATTTGGAAAAGTACAAGTATCACTGTTGGTGAGAAAGGTGAGTCAGATCAGGAATTCACCCCACGGCCTCAACCACTAATGTAGAGGCAGGCAACTCAAGAATTCTTAATAAATAGAAACATATTTGTCCCCAAATTAAACTAGCCTCCCATGTTGGTTTTTGATTTATAAACAGGAAGACCAAACAATTTATCATCCACATGGAGACTGCAAGGTTAAAAGAGGGCCCTGTTAATAAATCAGACTGCCTGGATATGCAGAGACATACAGTTGCTCCAGAAGCAGTCAACATACCACAGCTGCAGGTCAATATGAAGGAACATAACGCCCCCCAAACCACTTCGATTATACTTTAGTGGATAGCACTTAGCACGTTGTATCATGATTGTTTGCTTAATGCCTAGGTTCCCAGATGCAATGTGAGCACCTGAAGACCAAGGAGGCAGTTCACCTCTGTGTCTCCAATGTCCTCTAGGACCTGACCACTCAGACGCATTAAAGTCCTGTTGAATGGATTTGATAGTCTAGAAACACACAACCTACTTTAGTAAAAGGTTATCTTGGCTATAGCCAACATAAGAAACTAGAAGACATTGGGATAAACTGATTCAAGGAGATTTGGTTTCTTTTCCCAAAAATGAAAAAAGAATACTAAAAATCTGGTTTCATGAAAAAAAAAAATCACAGTAAAAGCCAACAACCAAAAGAAAGACAATGAAATAGAGGAAAGTAGGCAACTAAAGGATCTGTAGGGAATTTGGGGTAGAAATAACAGATGAATGCCAAGAAACAGAGTCTAGACAGAGTAGCTGGCAGCCAAGCAGATATGCAGGATAATTAATAAGTTTCACATTTTCAGGCAACCAATTGTGCACCCAGAGACTGTTAATACTACTATTGATCATTGCAGATGGCAAGGCCAGGCTATCTGTAACTTATCATACAGTCAAAATATCCTGGAGGTACTCCTGGCTGGCATCTAGCCAAGTTGTGTCAGTTGAAGGAAGCTTCATATCTCCACCATGTCAGAATGGAACCAACTGGCTGCTTGAGATGAAACAGCATTCAAATAGAAAACCCTTAGAAAAAGAAGAGTCAGAAAAGAATTTATGGATCCAAAGATCCGAGCAGTTGATGTAATCACAGGAATTATTTCCCAAATCTAGAGGGACTGAACCATTCCTAATAGATGTTAGCACAGGGTTGCTGACTGAGTTGGGAGTTTATTCAGGCTCAGTGCTAGAATCCAGAGACAAGCATCACTGAACAAATAGCTCAGGTTCTCTAATGGGCAGGTAGTGGCACCAGTTCACTAACCAGAAAGAGATGGGAAGGAGTGTTAAAGCTGAGCAAATAGTAGCTCCCTTAAGACAGAAAATCTCCTGCGGAATATACTCCGGTTTGGGCTTCTTATTCTGGATTTTGAGCTGAATGGTTTGTATGCCATCTTTTATGCTTAGTTCTTAGGAGTTTAGATGAGACAGAAATAGAGTAGAAAGAAACTAAGATCCATCATTCAGTAATAACTTACCCTATGGCAAGGGCCATATTGTATCGTCTCATTTAAGATTCAGAGCCATACTAGAAATTAGGCATCATTATCCCAAATTTATATACAGAGAACAAAGAGACAGAGAAGTTACTTGCAGAGAAGGCAAAAAAGATTTCATATAAGTGGGAAGTTGGTTTGCCAGGTATCTGAACTCATGTCTCTCTGACCCCAAAACTCCATTTGAAATTTCCCCATAGAATCGGTGGCTCTATAGGGAAAGCCATACTCACTCCATTCTGTCTTGGAATGATGTGCCCTTCAAACCCAGATGGTACATTCCCTGTGTGAACTGCAGAAATAACACGTGATTACCCTGGAAACCTGCAGTTTATTATTTCTGTCTTACCCTTAAAACACATGGTGGCCACAGCAGTCGGAAACAAATAAGAGGTGATCTGGTCCTGGGAAAGTGAGTAACTATGTAATTAGCAAAGCTAATGTGCAGTTTCCATAAATAACGTGCCGTTTACTTTTGTTATTAAGAGACTTGTAATATTAAAAAGTGTAGGGGGTGTCTAAGGTAGAAAAGAAAAGATGATTTCAGATGGTAAAGGAGGGAAAATACTTACTCTAAGAAACTATCTCTTCATTTCTGAATAACCTTTACATCCTTAAACAAATCCCCTCAAAAGTTTTCCTTGCAGCTTGAGGACTTGATTATTTGTTGCATTGGGTATGAGAGTGGTAGAGTGAGACTTCCACCTGAAAACTTGCCTACAGAGAAGACAGCTTGTTATTATTATCCAAGACAGGGAGTCTTCTCATCAACTTTCTACCCCATGGGGTCTGAGCTGTGGCAGAAGAGGCTTAAAGTGTTAGATCATGCAGCACAAGCTGTACCTCCCAGAGTTCTTGGAAATGGCTGCAAACCATCCCTAATCTAGACATTTAAGTCTCCTCACATATCATTCATTCCTAACTGCCTGGGTCAAACTTATTTTCTCCTTACCTAATTTTTCTGGGAATGCATTATTCAATATTTCTGTTTTGGAAGTTATTCTCATGTTTTTCCATTTTGTGGCTTTGCTATCTAATTTCCAACATAAATCCACTAAGTAGAGTTGACATCTAGTTCCAGGGTCTGTCCAGGGGACTATAGGCATGCAATAAATGTTAAATCATGATGACAACAATAGACCCAAATAGCAATGTGATCACAGTGAAACACTTCATTTTCCCAATTGCATGAACTCTACAAAGCTTTGACCCCAAAACAGCTTTGTATGCACATGTGTGCACATGCACACACACACACAAACACACACACACGTTTCTATGGTTTCTGTTACCATAGGAAGCATTTCCATTCTGCTCCAATGTATGTTTATACAATACCCCATTGCTATTGCTATGGTCTCTAGAAACATTGCTTAAATTAAATGAATAGAAAACGGCAGGGAAGAAGAAAGGAATTAAAATAGAGTTGAAAGAGAACACAATAACAGAGGGTAAGAATGGGTGATGATGTTTAGAAGCAATTATTTTCTAATATAATTTTACTCTGGTACATTTCTTTATGAATACATATTTCACTGAGCATTCTGATTCTCTTCGTCCATGTTAACCAAACTCGGAGGTACGGAAAGGAGACCATATTTCTCAGTCTTAAGATATTTCTGGGAAGGCTATAGAGCCCATGCCAAATCATGCTGTGTGTTTCTCAGCAGTGCACAAGCGATGTATGGTTGAAGAATAACCTCAAAAGAGAAAATTTCATTAAATGCCCCCTCAAAAAGCCAATAATAATGCCTCATAAGGTGGCTCAGATAAGGTGGGTACAACCGCTATTGCTGATCACACAGCTGCTGATTATGAGTCTCATATCTTGAGCATCATAATGTGGTCATGCCACCAAGCCCAGTCCACAGACTGTGTTCTGCTTCTCCCCCAGATGAAATCTTCTGATTCTCTTCTTCAGTCTCTCAGACCCAACAAGACTCGAGGCTAAATGTTTAACTAGTTTTCTAGCCCCATCCATGGCACCTCCTTCAGGTCATGCTTGGTGCCAGTGCAGACCCGGTCTTGTACTCTAATTCTGTCATTTTCTGGGGATTTTTTCCCCCTGGAGTTGAAGTACTAAGTTCCTATGTCTGCTTAATGTCCCAAGACCTTTATGACTGGGTCCTCACCTGTCTTTCCTCTTCTAATTTTCTTTTTTATCTGTACCACCAACACCTATTCACTCTCACCGGCTCCCCATGACACATCTAGGCGCTCGGGCACAATGGTGGGCTGCTGGTAGACCAAACTGCCTGTTGCCAGGACACTCACTTCCTCCCTCATTTAATGTGATCACCAACTGTTTTGAAATAGCACGACCATTTATTGCCTTATACATAGAAGATAATGTTCTGCAAAACTGAGCTGCTTCTACTCTAGCATAAGAGTGCGGTTTTAGATGCTGGCACTTTCCATTTTGCCCAATTCTGCTGCAGTAATTCAGCGCCCTCACTAGCTATGAGGCTATCCATCTCCTTGTCCAACAACAGCACAGACCGAATTTGACTATAACCTCCATTTCTACCCCAAGAACAATTGTTCTTGAAATAGCTCTGCTCACTCATAATCTGAGACTATAATAAAAATTGTATCTTGTTTTGATAAGCAATATTTTGATGTTCATTCATCTCATTAAATATTCACTAACTATCAGATATTTTCTTAGGTACAAACAGTATCACAACTTGGAGGTTATGATGATAGAAATGAGATTTACCTTAATTTTCCCTAAAGTAATACCTCAGTTGAATCACTACTTTCCTTGACCGATCCTGATATTTACAGATTAGGAAGCTAGCTTTTTCAGAATACCCAAAGCTTCTGAAGTGATAGACTTGATTTGAACCCAATTCTGAGGAAATTAGAATCTAAAGCAAATTTTAACTTTAGTACATTGAAAAAATGTAGCCTTACATTAGAGCAATCTGTTAACATTACCAATAGTTGGACAAATTAGCACGAGGTGCCTGCTGGTATGATGCACTGAAAACATAACATCTCTTCAGTGCCATTCCTGCCCAAAGGGTGTAACTTCAATGCAATCATGAGAAAACATCAGGCAAACTCAAATTGACAGACAGTCTGAAAGACAGCTGACCTATACCCTTTCTAACAATGTCAAAATGAAAAAAGATACAGAGAAACTGTTCCAGACTAAAAGAGACTAAAGAGACAACCAAAGGCAACATGTAATCTAGATTGGTCCCTGAACATGGCTTCCCAAAACATTTTCACTGGGACAACTGGTAAAATACATGTTTGTACTTTAGATGTTACAATTCAATCAGTGTTAATATTCTGATTGCAATAATTATAATGTGGCTATATGAGAATGTACTTATTCCTAGAAAATACACACCAAAGGATTTGAGCATGCAACTTATTGTCAAATGGTTCATGAAATAGTAAGTGTCTACATAGAGAGAAAATGATAAAAACAAATGTGGTAAAACATTAACAATTAGGAGATTATAGGTAGAGGGATATGGGAGTTCTTTGTACTTATAACTCTTTTGAGAGTCTAAAATTATTTCAAAACAAAAAAATATAAAACAGTTAATTCATACAGTAGAAGAGTGTCCTTTTCAATTATCAGAAGGATCAAATGGCCCACCCACGTCACTAGCCATCAGCAAGGTACCTGAGAAGCTAATTCAATTCAACAAGAGCCAATTGCGCAACTAACGGTTCCTCAGCTCAATTGCTGGTAGAATGTCATGCTGTCCATCTTTCTACATTTAACCTTATTTTTCCCTTTCTCATCCTCTCTTCTCTCTGTTTTGCTCATGTTTTCTAGAGCATCACATTCAATGAACTATAAATTAACGTTCTAGAGAAGGAGTGCAGTTCAATGGAGAGTGGATTACTAGGGTGCAATTTCCAGCTCTTCTGTTTAGTAGCACTGTGTCCCAGGGTAACTGATCTCTAAAATGAGTGTCACAATAATACTTACCTCATGAGGTTGTTATGATGATTAAATAAAATACAAATTTAAGGTAAGTTTCCTGGCACATATATTTATATTTTGTGTGCCACATAGGTGGCATTCAACAAATATCGTCTATTAGAATTACTAGTTCAACTATGTTGAGAACCTCATAAATAAGCTAGCACCATCCTTAATGAGTTCACATTACAAAGGCACAATGGGCTAGTATTCAAAAGGGAATGTGGAGTGGAGCAAGTATACAGCCATGACTGAATGAAGAAATGCCCCAGATTCAAAATAACAGAAGACATGAGCGTAAATAAGCAACTTAATTCCATTTTAGGGCTGTGACAAATCTAAACATAGTGGAAATTACAGGCAAGAGCAGCAACAGCTTAAGGAGAAATGAAACCTAAAAACAGTTCTTGGCCTCCCAAGGGAAGACTTTAAAAAGATAGGGAAGAATATTTGATTATGAGACAAAAACATGTGTTACTTTCTCATTTCCTGCTCACGAGATGCTCCGTCTGCCATTATTTAAGCTGTGTCAAGGACATATAATCAGAAACTAAGGAGATATAAATGTTCAGCACGAAGATTCTTTATGACTCCTTGGCACCCTATGCCAAACATTAATAAGGTTTACGAGAAGCCAGTGAGCACTGTAAATTGCTCTCTTTCTAATATGAATCACACTGCAGATTTCATTTGTTTCCTGCATGCTGATCTGACAATGAGAGATAAATCTGATAAAGTTCTCTAACTTGGAAAGGATTTGTTTTCTGTCCAGGGAATCTATCTCAATGAGCAAAAGGTTATTGGGCTTGGAGCCTTGGGCAATAATATGTGTACCTGAACCGCTCCCTTGGTATTCTGAGCATTGTCACAAAGGATTTCTTGCTTATTCAGCCTTTTTAAATGGTCCCGAAGGAATGTTTTTGTGCAACCCGCTCAGCCCACAAACTCGCCTGCAGTGTGTGATTTAGGACTGAAATGTCATTAAGTGAGCTGTATTTTACTCGCAAGGACTGGGTGGCCATCACTTTAGATCCTCTGTCACCCCAAACTCCACTGCTTATTTACATTTTTCATATTTAAGGGGTAAATAGTCCCAAGACACAAACTCCAGTTCACACCTTGTCAGGGTATCCTGCAAGCAGTTCAAAGAAAAGGAACTAGCTTCACCTTGATTTTCAAGTATTTCAGACTGTTTTGCATTCTGACGCTAATTACATTCTTCTTAAAACAGTAGTGTGCCGTAGCATAATTGCACAAAGTCAAAGTCATAACTAACAACGGTTGGGAAGGAAATTTTGCATCTTGTGAAAAAAAATAAATAAAAGTAGATGCTTACAAAACAGCACTATATTCTCATTTTTCTCTAAAGGCCTGAAATTGGAAAACTACACTTAGAAGTAATTAGAAATCCAAGCAATGGTCTCTATCTAAACTGGTAAGGTTCTGTTAATAAATGTCAGTGATACTCTTTTAATACAAGGATCTCAAAATATATACTGAAAAGCTAAAGAAAAAGTTTACACTAAATAAACTGTATATAGGACAATACTCACAGTGTCCCTAAATCACAGAATCTGAATTTTTTTTTTGAGAGAGAGAGAGAGAAGGTCACACTCTGTTATGCAGGCTGTAGTGCAGTGGCCAGAATCTGAATTTTAATACAAAAGTGAAAATTGTGGTAATTACTGATGTATACACCAATACTCCTGGTAATAATTAAACTCAAGTCTTTGGTAACATTTATTGAATACTTACTATATCGCCAGCACTGGGCTAAGCTCTTGAAATGGATGGCTGCTTTGAGTCCTCACTTCTACCCTAAGAGATAAGTAGAGTTATTATCCCCTATTCTACAAGAAAGACAGTAGAGCTTAGCAGGGAGAAAATATTCCACCCAAGATCACAGAGATCATGTTATAGAGGCCACATTCAAACCCAAGTCTCCTTCCAAAGCTGAAGCTCAGTCACTTTGCCATACAACCTCTATCTTCAAATTCTAGCCTATTTCTTCAGCAGCAAAACCCTTTCCAACAGTGTGAGAAGTAATGATGCCAAAAAACGCAATATCGTAAAAGATCTGTCCGGAGGCCGGGCATGGTGGCTCGCGCCTGTAATCCTAGCACTTTGGGAGGCTGAGGCAGGCAGATCACCTGAGGTCAGGAGTTCAAAACCAGCCTGGCCAATAAAGTGAAACCTTGTCTTTACTAACAATACAAAAAATAAATTAGCCAGGCATGGTGGCGGGTGCCTGTAATCCCAGCTACCCAGGAGGCTGAGGCAGGAAAATTGTCTGAACCCAGGAGGCAAAGGTTGTAGTGAGCTGAGATCATGCCACTGTGCTCCAGGGTGACAGAGTCAGACTCCGTCAAAAAACAAATACATCTGGAATCCTAGTGAAGAAAAACATTAATGTAAAAAATAAGGATGCCACATGGACCAGGAGTGGAAACAGGGAAATGCCAAGATCCCAATGATGGCCAGCAGCCCATTTGTTGGCTCTCCAACAATTATGTATTGAGTACCTTCCATGTGTCTGGCACTATTCCAGGCACTTGGATTTGTGGGAGTAATCCACCTTTGGATTTTCCATATTAATTCAACACTTTTATCAGAAACTCAGGTATCAGTTTCTCTTTACTGGGAGCCAGGGCCTCAAAGTTAAATACAACACAGCCCCTGGTTTCAAGGATCTTATAATCCAGTGCAATCCTCACAGACAAGAATCGGGAGCGCTTTGCTCTCTTACACAGTTGTGCTTTCTCCTTACTCTCATCCCTTCTTTCCCCTAAAAAATGGGAGCTAACGGGCCATATCGAAAATCAAACTTTTAAGATACATCATATTGGTTTTTATAATTACCCTTTGAAAAGAAGCAACAAGGCTTAAACCATCTCAATCCATAGAATCAGAATGTGTGAGAGCTAAAACACAACCTTAAACATAATGCATGCTCTGAGGAAACTGAGTCTCGGAACAACTGGGAGAGCCACCCCTCCACCCTACGTCATCTGGTTTCCAGGTACTCGATTCTTCCCCAGCGCACCATGTTCAGCTACCTCCTGCATGATCTACCCATGTCCCTTCTGCCTGCCAGAAGAAAATGAAAAGTTTTAGTGTTCATAATTTTGGATAAATTGCAATATTGTAGGTTCATATAAATTCACTCACAAATTATACTCAATAAACCCCAGTGAGCAATTTAAAGGCACTATACCACCCCCTCTCTTGCTGGGAGAGCAAGGTGATGATGGAGCAGGAGGGAGGAGAATGGAGAAAGCTCATAAATTAAGAGAAGCAAAGGAGTGATTTCGTCAAAGTGCCAAGCTCAGTCCATGGAATGTTTCAATTGTATGAAATTTATAGTGTTCTGAGGGGGATGATTTACGGGTCCTAATTTTTCACAATAAAAAGCTCAGTGGGGATTCTGTGAATGAAATATCTCTTTTAAAATAAATTAAAAATGTAGTTTGAAATGAGGGTCAATGGTGCCACGTCTGGAGAATAACTCCTTCTCGGATCAGCTCCAAAAATGAGTCACAGGTGAAAGATCCCATAAAACATGTATTATTTTAAAAGGCATAGGAAGGTATATGACAAATAAGGAATATGCAGAAAAGCATATCTAATCCAATTTGTTCCATCAATAGGATAATATCTTTATCATTAGATTTCAGTGAAAAAGAAGAACTGGATAGAAATCTAAGGATTTTCATGAAGATTAAGGTGTTTAAATAATAGGGGAAGAAGAGAAACGAAATCTTATAAGTAAATGTGTCTTACATTTAGAAAAAAACAAAATGTAAATATGTACTGCTTCCTGAAAATTTGACCTATATCGACTTAGAACCTAAATTTCATGTGATAATACTTGGACCCTTCCTTCAGTGAGGCCTTCTATAAGGAGAACATTAAGAGCCTCCCCTCTGTCCGCAGGTGCAGCCAAATGATAGTCCTATAAATGAGGAGAGGCTCACTGAGCCACAATCCTACCTTAACCCCACCTGCAGGTTGGTTCATCCATTCTTCACAGCTGCAGCTCAACCTCAGCTTCCTGATAGTGACTGAATCCTTCAAGAGGTTATATTCCTGTTCTTCCAGGCTGAGTTCTTGATCAACTACCTGAACTTCCCAATATCTCTCTCTGAAAGGCTGACTGAACCCCAGTCCTAGTATACCCAGTTTCTTGCCACTCACTCCTGATTAGTTGGCCTTATATCTCAGCTCCAGCAAGAGTAGAGCTTGAGTTGACCACATCATTTTGAACAGGGACTGTTCATAGCAAGTTAACTCCCTCAATACACACCTCCTAGTTTATGCTTTAGCTCCTGGGCTCCATCTCCACAAGCCAAACCTGCTGTTTAGCCAAGATTATTCAGATTTTGATGGTGATTATTTAGTACCCGAAACAGGGAAATTAGAATCAGTTTTCTAAATTTGTAAGTGCCATTGTTAATTTGCTAAGTGAAATATGAATGCCTCAAATCTTTGTACATTTCTTGCTTCTTTCATTTCTGTGGTGGATAGGCTCCAAGGTGGTACCCCCATGACCCCAGATTCTTGTTGTTCATGCCCTTGTATAATCCATCTCCTTGAGATTAGGCAAGATTTGTGACTTGCTTCAAATCAATACAATATAGCGAAGGTGATAGGAAGTCGCTCTCATTATTACATGACATTATGTAAGATTCCATCTTACCAGTGAACTTGCTCCAAAGACTCTCTCTTGGCTGCTGTCTTGAAGAAGAAAATTGCCATTTTGTAAAATGGCATATGAGAGAGAACCATGTAGCAAAGACCTAGGGTGGAAGAGGCAGCCTATAACTGCTGAGAAAGGACTCCATCTGATAGCGAGCAGCTGGAGCCCTCAATCTTACAACCACTGGGAAATGACTTTTGCCAACAACTTAAGTGAGTTTGGAAGCAGAACCATCTCCACCTGAGCCTACAGATGAGAACTGAGCCTCAACTAACATGCTGACTGCAACTTTGCAGAGGCCTAGGTAAGACATGCCCAACACCTGACCTACAGAATTATTATTACAGAAATATATGTGCATGTTTTTAAGCCATATGTTTGTGGAAATTGTTTAAGCAGCAATATATAACCCATGCAACTTTAACTCAAATAAATACAAAGACAAGTGTTCACAATGTGCTCTGTGGTGAATAGTATTAAAGATTCACTTTTAATCCTTAAGACAAAGCCAGAAACAAGAAAGAGTTTACAATCTGGATAGGAAGATTAAACAAAATTAAACATTATGACAAATGACAGTTAGCATAGGACCGTTTCTGATCAATTGCCAAATACATGAGGCAGACATAAATTCTCTAAGCATGCTGTGGGAAGAAAGGTTCCTGGGTCCCAGGAAGAGTGTACGATGGAAGTAGAGGAAGTTCCACAGTTCTTACAGGATAAATAGAGCTTACTTTGGCAGAGATGAAGAGTAACATGTTTGAGACAGGAAATAGAAAACAATTCACACACTCGGATCTCTGTAGAATGAAAATGCCATTCTCTGTAGGATCAACAATTATATAAGACAACAATTATATGACTTGGCAAATTATTTTCTCTCTCTTAAACCTCAGTTCCCTCTGCTGTAATACAGGAAACGTAATGGTATCTTGTTCTCAGTAAGTTGTTTTGGAAGTCCAATAACAGAATGAAAGTGCTTAGCACAGAAAGAGCCTAATAGATGTTTGCTATTATTATTGCCAATAGAACATTTTATACTTGCTAGAAGAGAGCGCAGTTCAGTAAAAGAACTGCCTTTATACCAGACCCTTTAGTCAGCTCAGACGCAAGCAGAGTCTCAGCCTCTCCTTTGGGCCATTCCAAGGACACATTGCCTTCAGCTCCTGCTTCCTGCTTTCCCGCCTAGCATTGTTAGGCACTTTTATGACAATAAAGATTCTCGTACTAAAATCACGGGCAACTTGAGAACAAAGGCTTGTTTATTTCATTTTCTTAACTCTCACCAGGTCCGAAACAAAGCTTGGCAGCTAGTAAATCCTCCTGAAGTGGTTTGCTTTTGTGTTTTGTTTTTCAGTGATCAGGCCAGCATCTCAGGAGGCTGGGGTCTGTGGGGGGTGGTGAAGATAAAGATATTGCTCAAAATTCATCCTATGTCCTTTGAAATGTTTTGTTTAAGGTTTTAGAATTTAATCCCACCCTGTCCCGCTTCAGGGGAATTTTTCTGGCCCAGTTAGTATAGTTAGTTCAACCTTTATTTTATTTAATATAGCCGTTGGCTACCATGGACACGTTCTTTTCTTCTTTTCTTTCAGAGTTCATCTCAAGAGATGTTTCTGTTTTGCAAATCTCTCCACAATAACTGATTGCTATGATTAGCAGCAACCTGAAGAGGTCCTGTCCATTTGTATGTTTGCAAGCTGCCACTGCCTCCATGGAGAGAGCACCCATCCCTTCTCTTGCACCAAAAAGTCAAATTTAGAACGCACTACGTCTAACAGGCATTTATAAATCTGAGGCATATGCGAGTCTTCTGGTTAGCTGATGGTATTTACAGTCTTCCTGTTGTTCAGCACTGACACTGGAACATAAGTCCCCAGGAGTTTACTGGAATATTCACATATGGTCAAGTATTATTACACATACATTTGGCATCTTGGCATATTTGAGATGCACTGTGTTTTCACACAGACAACTGGCATCTGGCTTGAATGTTGGAAAGTATGGAGGTAAATGGAGATGCCAATAGTAAATCAAAAGAACAGAGGAGCATGGAGAATGGCCTTTCTCCCAACCAAAGGAGAGCTGGAAATGCAGCCGCTCCCTCAGATCATCAGCAGTCCACGTCTGAAAATTCAGTGTACCTCCAGGGTATTTTTACTTAAAATTAATCCAGAATGTTGTTTCCTTCAAATAGGATCTGAACAACAGAGTTGATTTATTTTAAGAAGTGAAGCCTATAGGAAGAGGATGTGGAGGAAAAGGCTAGAGTTCCATCTCTGTAACTTACCAGCTGTGTGTCCTTGGGCAAACTGTATAACCTCTCTGCACATTGGTTTCAGTCATCTATAAAATGGGAACAGATACCCCTGATGCTTTACTGCATTGGGTAGTTGTGATTCTGAATAATATAAAGTATATATAGTCTTATAAAATATAGAATATTATTATTATTAGCTTTATTGAATCATTTTATAAGTGGGATATATATAATGAATTTCAAAGTTATTATTAATTGTGGTAAACATTTTTTTTGTCTGCCTGGGAGCTCACCTTTTCTGGGAACTGCCCCTCAGCTATCTCCCTCCCACCCCAGACTTCATCAGCTTTGTGGGAGTCTCCATGTTGTACAGGGGTTCTCTACCCACAGGCCACAGACCAGTACCTGTTCTTGGCCTGTTAGGAACCAGGCCGCACAGCATGAGGTGAGCAGTGTGCTTCATCTGTATTTACAACTGCTCCCCAATGCTCACATTACCCCGGAGTCATGTGAGTAACATCTGCCACCTGTCAGATCAGCAGCGACATTAGGTTCTCATAGGAGCGCGAACCCCGTTGTGAACTGTGCATGCAAGGGATCTAGGTTGCATGCTCCTTTTGAGAATCTAATGCCTGATGATCTGTCACTGACTCACATTACCCCCATAGGAGACCTGTCTACTTGCAGAAAAACAAGCTGAGAGCTCCTGCTGATTCCGGTGAGTTGTATAATTATTTCATTATATATTACAATGTAATAAAAATAAAAGTAAAGTTTGCAATAAGTGTAAATCAGTTGAATTATCCCAAAACCATGCCCCCAATCCCTGTCTGTGGAAAAATTATCTTCCACAAAACTGGCCCCTGGTGCCAAAAAAAGTTGGGGCTTGCTACCTTTAGTAGAAGTTCAGCCTGGCCACAGCTTATTGGGATGATAGTCTTAAGGTTTAGCCATATTCCTTTCTTCAGGGTATGTGACATAACCCGAGATCCATACACCACATTTCTTGTAGCAAATTTTCTTGCTCAAGCTTGTTCAGGTGGGGTTTCTGTCACATACAGCAAAAAAGACTCCTAAAACAATAATGAACTAAGTATAAGAAATGGGGAAAATGATATTTTTAATGGAAAATAATGGAATAAGAAATGAGACTGCCTAAGCTATTTGGTTCCAGCTGTTGAAATCTTAGCATTGTGATTGATTAGACACATAACACAGCAGATCATAATCTCGCAGCACCTTAATCCCAATCTATAAAATGGAATTGGCTTGAAGTTCTCACCACCTTCAGGATGCAAAAATGATTCTATTATTTCACCAAATATAATTAAAAACAACTCAAGAATCTTGTACGGGTTGGTCCCCCACTTCTCCCCCAGTATCATCTCCTGAGAATCCTAGGAGGCTTAAATAAACTAAAGAGGAAAGTCATCTATATTTCAACTCAAAGCATGCAGAGTGTCATCAGTTGGCATGGTCCCTGGAAAGAGGGAAAAACTGCCAGGAGCACTACTCCTTTGGTACCATACTCCACCCAGGCTGCTGAGGCCTGCCAGGTACATGATTAGCCAGGACCCTCTGAAGGCCCAACTACCCCCCAGGCTCCACGCTCAGTCAGGTGCAGGTATCCAGCTTTTCCAGACCCACATCTGTTTCTTCTCTCAAAAGATCACCTGCCAGTCTCAAAGATCACCTCAGGAGTCTGACTTTTTCCTTTTCAGTCTCTGGGATTTAAAAAATAAAAAATAACAATTGTTTATTCTTCTTCTGCTTTTCTTTTTTTTTTTTTTTTTGAGACAGTCACTCTGTTACCCCGGCCCAGGATGGAGTGAAGTGGCACAACCTCTGCCTCTCAGGTACAAGTGATTCTCCTGCTTCAGCCTCCCAAGTAGCTGGAATTACAGGTGCCCACCACCATGCCTGGCTAACATTTGAATTTTTAGTAGAGACAGGATTTCACCATGTTGGCCAGGCTGAGCTCGAACTCCTGACCTCGGGTGATCTGCCCGCCTCAGCTTCCCAAACTGCTGGGATTATAGGCATGAGCCACCATGCCTGGCCTATTCTACTTCTTTCCTTGGTTCTGGAGCTACCTGTGTGTAGCATCACCCACTCCCCTTAGCTTATCTCTTTCCCAGAGTGCTAAGTAAGAACAGAGAAACTTAATGTCGTTTTAGCATTGCAAGTGGGCCTTTTAAAAATAACTTTACACTAAGTTATTATAATACATAAATTACAAATAGAATAAAATCCCTAGTGCCAGCATCGTACACAAAATCAAACAGTATCATAACTTAGATGAAGGTAAGCATAACATGTTTTTGAAAACTTTGATGAATGATTCAAAAAGTTCATCCAGTGATAAAGATGATACTAACATTGAAGATCCATGTGAGGAATTTAAGTAAAATTGTTTAACAAAATGTAAGGGTGAAAAAAAAAAGTATTTATAAATCAATATTTTATATAAAATTTTTTCAAATATGTTTTGGCAACTAATTAATCAACCACATGTTATAGGTATAATTTGCCTATTTTATGTAACCTTAAAAGAGTTTACATATTCAAATTGGTCACAATATTGTTTAACTTCTCATCGGAAAAAAAAGGAAAATAGCCTGATACTTGGAGTTGCTTTATATTCAGATATACATAAATATCAAAAATGAAGAGATTTGATTATATGAATACTTTATTACTGTGGTCTAATCTTCCTCCCTATTTTTCACACTCAGTTTTACAAAGATGTGTGTAGGATTTCACAATTCTTAAAGTATCTTGTTTTGTTTTTTCTTCTTAAAGTATATTCAGAAAAGAATTCTCTTACTCTATTTTTATTATGTCTAAGGTGCCCAGGAAGAACCTGATTTTTTAAAATTCTGTTATCTATCTGCTATTACTTAATCTAAGTTTCTGTTCTCTTAAATGTAAAATAGGGGAGATAAATGGAACCATCCTCATAGGAGTGGCATAGAATTAAATAAGATATTGCACATAAGGCCCAGCCTAGCTGATTTCAATAAATGCAAGCTGCCATTATCAGGACGGTAGAGAGATCCAACTTGCCATCTATGAAGTTGATCAGAGTCATCTGGAAGATCTCAGGACTAAGTCACAATTGTCGATACATGGAAAATGAAGTCCCTAAAGCCCATTAGTTCTCACATCAGGTCACAGGTAGGTAGCCAAATCTGCACTAAATTTATTTTCATTGTAATACAGGATATGTGGAGCAAAACCACTACCCAGAGTCTTGCAAGTAGAGAACGTGCAAGTGAGAGCAAAGATGTGTGGTATTACCACCACCCTAAAGTGCATGAATTTACCGAAATCTAGAGAGAATTTTCTCCCCTGAATTCAAAATACAACACATTTGAAGAAGTATACAATTCTATATAAATGCAATATATTCCTGAAGGACAACAAAATGATAAGAAGCTAACAATGAATAATTTAAGAATGCCACCAAGTTTCTAACAATGAGAAGTAACTTCCAAAAGTGGGAGGCTGAGAAGCAACTCTTAGGTAGATTTAATCCTATGTGACAGCTAGTTAATTATGTACCTACCAACTGTGTATGACACATAGCCAGTTCTCAATACGTATCTGTGGAGTTAATGGATGTTGTTGAATGCCCACATTTTCTGAGTTAATTAGTAGCTTAAACCCATAATTTGTTGCCTACTTAAAAAAAAAAAAAAATCCCCTTTGTGGAAATTTCCGAAACTACTGAAACATGAAAGAACAAAATGGTGTACTCATCTGTTTACCTAGGTCATGTGACAAATAGGGAAATTGGTTATTGAGTGATCACTAGAGTAAGGAATGACACAGAGATGTTAATATT